>NW_027496681.1:0-131261 GCF_021521415.1 Bidens hawaiensis
CCTTGGCTTGTTAATCTATATAGGTTTTTTATTTTATTTTAATATTTTAATTATGATACTTAGATATTATATAATTTGTAATTTTTTATTATTTAGAGTTTTTTATCATAAACTTACATATAATTCTAGTTATTATTTAAATATGTATTTTATACATTATATAAAAAGTATACATAAATATTAGGATCGTTTAGGCTTGCAAGCCAACTCAAGCTCAATAAGTGAAACTCAATCTCGGGCTCAAGCTCATTAAACTTGCATATAATTCTAATTTTTACAACAAAAAGTGATTCTTTTTTAATTTATTTTTTTCTATAGAGAATTAGCCTAAAAGACATCAAAAGCCACCCATGGTTCCTGAAGAATCTGCCAAGAGAATTAACAGAAGCAGCTCAAGCTGTGTACTACAGGAAGGAAAACCCAACATTCTCGGCACAAAGTGTGGAGGAAATTATGAAAATTGTTGAAGAAGCAAGATCGCCTCCACCTGCTTCACGTTCCATTGGCGGTTTTGGGTGGGGCCCGGAGGATGAGGATGATGAGGATGACGATGACAAACAAAATGAAACTGAAGATGATGAAGATGAGTATGATAAAAGGGTCAAAGAAGCTCATCAAAGTGGTGAAGTTTGTCTTACCTAAAAGTTTTCATCCTTTTGTTTTCTAGTTTTCAGGTTTGTAAAAAAAGTCAGTTTTACTTGTGAGGGAGCTTATAATAAACAGTGTATGATGATGATGCTATTGTATTCTTGAATCTTGTTTTGGTCATCTTTTGTTTTGCCAGAAGTTGGAATGACGGCTTTTGGCTAGTTAATGTTAGTTTTGGTTTTCGACTTTTTGGTATCGCAAGTTGCGAATGACATCGAATGTTTAATGTTGTTTTAAGGTTGCATCAAAATGCATGAATATAGCATTTAATCATATTTTTAATCAATGTTTATTGCGTTCTCATAACCGGTTATGTGTATTTGAGCCGTCTTGAGTTTAACTTGTAGCTTTTTATTAAAATGTAGATATAGATTTTAAATATATGTAACATATATAACAATTATGTATCCTTTTATTAGAGTATAGATATAGATTTTAAATATATGTAACATATATAACAATTACATATCAGCAGTTGTATATTATATTATATAAAAAATACGTAAAATAATTGAAATAGCTAGAAAGTCTAATTAGTGTATCTTATACTCCCCCGTTGAAAACTTTTTAATATACAATCTAGTGGAGAGCAGACAAATTAAAATATGTTAACGAGGGAAGTTATTTATTAATTGGAACTGGGGATGAGCATGGGACAGTACTCGTATTTGTACTCTTAATTATACCCGATTGTACTCGTACCAAAGATCAATAAAAACACGCACCAATGCTTGTACCAAATTTTTCGGTATGGTACGGGTACGGGTATTTCGGTACAATACCCGTTTTTGTACCACTTTGCTTTTTTATTTCCAAATCTTCGACAATCTTGAAACCGGTACCGGTATGAGTAACAAACTACCTGAATTAGTTCGGGTATCAGTACTTTCACAGGTATGTGACGGCTACCAAATTAGTACAGGTACCAAATTGGCCGTCGATTTAATGATAAGATATGAAAAACCATAATTTGGTCGCCGACTTTAAGTGATTTGTTTGTTTGTTCGAGTCTTGGATGTTCTATTATTTTATTTTGAATAAACGTTTGGTACTTGTTCAACAATAACATGGTTGGAGAATTTATTTTATATATTAAATATGAAGAATCCCAATTAAATGTAACATCTCGAAATTTTTGTGAATAATATTTAATATATTATTTACGTTGGAAGAATTAATTTGAGTTAGTAGAAAAATAATAATAATATAATAATAAGGATAATAGGATGGTAGGCAAAAATAGATGGAATTAGCATGGACTTAATATAAAAATGGGCCTAAGGTCAATGGGCCTAGGGAGTATAAATGCCCATTAAACCCTATATCCTTTCCATCTCCATCATTCTACACCCTAGTTTACACCATAAAAACACACATTTAAGCCAAACACTCTCTACACTATTCTATTCAATGATCCAAGACCAACCGAAGGTAAGAAATCATTTATCTCAGCTGACCCAACAATTTAGAACCCGACACTGCAGCCCCGGGGATGCTGGATGAGCCGTTTGAATCTAAATCTAGCTTATTTCGGGTGTTTAATCAACCAAAAACGAGCTTAAGGGCCACCTTAGTTCACACCTGGACATCCTGAAGCTACCTGGGTTATAAACGATCAAAAATACGACCAAATATGGTGGTTAACGGTGGCTGACGGTGCTGAAAACGAAGAAAAACCCTAAAAACGCGAAGAAGGAGGCTGGATTGAACATATAAGGGCGTATATGTATATACGGCCGTATATGTATGTGTAACGTATATGTATGTACGCCGTATATGTATATATGGCTGTATATGTATGTTTAACGTATAAGTATGGCCGTATATGAATGGGCGTATAAGTATGTGTATGTCGTATATGTATGAAGTATATGTATGGGCGTATATGTATGTGTATGCTGTATATGTATATGTATGAAGTATATGTATGGGCGTATATGTATATGTATGCTGTATATGTATATGTATGGCGTATATGTATGGACGTATATGTATGTGTATGCCGTATATGCATATTTATGACGTATATGGACATATATGTATGTATAGGCATGCCGTGTATGCGTATACTGTATATGTATATAACATATATGTATGTATATATGTCGTGTATGTGTATCTCGTACATGTATATGCACGTATGTATGTGTGTATATATAATGTATATGTACGTATGTATGTCGTGAATGTGTATGTATGCATGCCATATATTTATGTATACCGTATATGTATGTATTTGGGACGTGTATGTATGAATGCCGTATGTATATATATATATATATATATATATATATATATATATATATAACATATATGCATGTATATCGTATGTTTATATATATATATATATGTATATATAACGTATACGCATGTATAACGTATGTTTATGTATGACATATATGTATGTATGACGCATACGTATGTGAGCAAAGAATATGGACTTGTACGGTATATACGCTAAGAACAAGGAACTAATTAATAATGAAAGGTAAAGATTAAAATGAGAAAGACCTAGAAAGAAGGGCCAAGGACGCAAATGAGCACTAGAGTAGTAGTTAACTTATGTACCTTATTACAATCAGTCGTGCACAGCTAAGGTGGGGGATTACGATTAACTCCGAACGTAACAGAATCCATGTGAGTTTCTAGCCCCATTTCCTTTTTATGTTTTCGGCGTTGTGTGCATACTCGATGTGATTAGTTAATACAATTACCTTAAGTGGTAAGCGTATGATATATGTGATTGTTAAAATGAGAAAAGGTTAATAGTATGCATAAAGTTATATATATATATATATATATATATATATATATATATATATATATATATATAAGGAAAGGTATGCACGGTTGTGAGGAAGTGTTTGTATAGTTAAGAAAGGAACAGACCCTAATAATATCTGCAAATGTAGGGAACATGCCCTAATAATATCTGTCACACCCCAACCTAAGGCGGAAATGTCGGGGCGTGAGCTGATTGCTCACAGCTCTCAATTTACTATCATGCAATATTTAAAATGACAATGTCTATTATTTAATTTCAATAAATCAAAGTACATGATTTCATAAATAGAACAACTAAGGACAAAATAAAACTTAAAGTTCTTGTTTCTTCTCTCTAGCATGCAATCCTAAGTTCTTCAAACAACTTATGAAACTCATCACACGATAACCTACATATGCATTAAAAATACAATAGGTTTTGTCAACACTAGGTTGAGTGAGTATAACACCAGATTCAAGATACTATAATAATAATAAATAAAAGTGCAAATTGTTCCTGTGAGATAAACAGTTAAGCTATAGCACATACACAATCAATCAAAACCTAAAGAAAGGGCTCAACCAATTCCATATAAATGGACATTGGTTACCAAGCAATGACTAAACCGTTGCCATAAAAATGGACATCGGTTGCCAAAGATAGTCGTACGATCATACTATATATGAGAAACTTCACCAAAATGCGTTCAAATAAAACAAGTAAGCAAATAGCAAGTTAGACAAACTTGTTTTCGTCAAAAATCGTTAAGGATCAAGAAACCAAATTTGTAAGGTGAGGTCTAGTGCTATGATGATAATAACGATTATGAAATAGCTTCAAACACAAACACACAGATTTGTTACGAGGAAAAGCCCTTGATCTTGTTCGGATCGTCGGCACAAAAACCTCGGGTGATGACAAATCGTTTTATCACCACTATATAATCAAGAAATCGGATTACAAGAGGTGGATTTTATGATCAAAGGTTACAAATAGCTAAGTGTAACATCTCGAAATTTCTAAAATAATATTAATTATATTATTTATTTTTGGTGAGAAAGTTTACTCGGGTTAGTGGGAAAATTAAGTAGGAGTTATTATGAGTCGGGCTTGTGTTGGGTTGAGTAATATGGGTAATGGACTTGGGTTAGAAAGGAAGGAAGATAGACCAAGGGCTCAAGCCCATGACCCACATATATAAACCTTAATCACCCATTAATCATTTCATTTACACATATTCCATACACCACCCAAAACACACACTTAAGCTCTCTCTCTAGTTTATCTATTTTCTCTAGCTGAACCAAGATAGAAAACCGATCCCAATCCAAGGTAATGATAGTATGATGTTGTATGAGCTCAAACCCGTTAGAGTTAGTCACGAAATGACGAGCCGACACCGTTAAACAGTTAAAGTCACGAGATCCGGGTGGAATCGGGTATAAACCGAACCTAAGATGAGCTTAGGGGTCGCCCTAGCTCAGATCTGGATCGAACGGGAAGAAAAACGGTGAAAACGGTGGTGAAACGACTGAGATCTCGTTTTTCCGGCGAGATCCTGGTTTTCCGGCGAAGGCGGTGGCGAAAAGTGTGTACGAGGTAAGGGGAATGTCAGAGAATGTTTATGACATTCTCTGACCTAACCCTAATCCGTTAACGGGGAGTTAACAAACTAAGGGTGATTCGTCATGTGGTTCGCTAATGGAAACTTAATGAACTAGCCTTAGTTCGTGTCCCAGTTCGCTATGGAAAAGATAACGAATTAGCCACAATTCGTTATGACTGTTCGTCAAAAAGAGATAACGAACTGAAAGGTTCAATTAGCTATGACCATCCGTTAAAAGAGATAACGAATTAGAAGGTCCAATTCGTTACATGGACTGATTCGTTATAAGGACCAGTTCGTTAGAGGGTCCAATTCGTTATAAGGGCCAGTTCATTAGAGGGTCCAATTCGTTACAAGGACCAGTTCGTTATGATAAGTCTGTTCATTAAAGAACTGAGTAACGAACTGAAAGTTTAATAGAATGACAGAAAAGTCCCTGGACTTAGAAAAGAATGAGATAATTACATAATAGTCATTGGACTTTGATAATTTATGTAAGATACCTTTACAGGTTAACGGGTAATGATTAACTAACCGGTAAAGGTTCAATGAAGTAAAACCGGCCTAGACACTTAAGATTAATTAAGTAAACGACAAGAAGAGCTAGAGGCGTATTTAATATATGTAATGATTATACAGTTAGTCGCGCACAGCTCAAGAAGAAATAACCATTAGCGGAAGAAGTAACCGAGTTCAGGTAAGTTTCTAGCCCCATGTTCCTTGTTATGTTTTCGGGGTTGTGTGCATACTCGATGTGAAGTGTGCATACACTTACCTTAAGTGGTAAGTGTATCCTATAATGTATGATATATATATATATATATATATATATGATATGAATGGACGTCTGTCGATGCGTGAACGATCTTCGGATATTGCACGTGTAGACAGAGAAGGTAACGTTAGTCGGTGCGTGAACGATCTTCGGATATTGTGTGTACCGCCAATGGGAATGATCTCCAAGTGGTTATTAGTGTGTGTAAATGTTGCGATGTGATTTGGTTATCATGTACATGATGAAATGATATAAAGTGTGTTTTATACGAGTAGAAGTAGGGTGTGATAGAAGTGGCAAGGGTCTAGTAAAGGTGTTAGTGGCATGACGATAATACGTGGTAGGGTAAGCCTATGCGTGACTTCGTTATTAAAGTGGCTTAACGTGAGTGCGTGGTAGGGTAAGCCTATACGTGACTTCGTTATTGAAGTGGCATAACGTTAGTGCGTGGGAGGGCAAGCCTCTATGTACTTCCGTAAACAAGTGGTTAGGAGGCAGTTAAGTGGTAAGGTGACAGTGGACTATGTGTCTTTGGATACGTTTATATATTGCATGTAATGGTTGTATGGTAAGTTGCTTGATTAACTAGAACTCACTCAGCGTAGCTGACTTTTAGTATGCACACAGGTGAGCAGATTAAAGAGCTAGCATGAGGTTGGCACATGGCATGGATTGAACGGCTGGCATCTGAAGATGGAAGAACTGATGTTTTAAATATAATGTTTTGTGTTATGGTATCAAAGAAAAGATTTAATGTTTTGTAACGAATGACTTAAGTTAACGTTTGCGCGAAAGTTTTAATTAAATCTTATTGTAAGAACGGTGTTTATGAGTAAATCCGACGCTAAAGTAGGGTTACCGGGTTCGGGGCCTTACAAGTTGGTATCAGAGCAAAGTTCGAGAGATTTAAGAATCCTACATGCTTAGACTCGAACAGAGAATGAGATTTTAATAAGAAGAGAAAGAAGATGCCAGTTCAAGATAACCATGTGTCACTCAAGCAAGCTCAGTAACGGTAAAGTATGTTAAATAATGCATAAAGATGTTCTATTAATTTTTAAAGGAAGGATATATGCAGGTTAGGGATAGGATTTCTTGACTGCTTGATTGATTAACTGTTTAAAAGTAGAAACTAGCACAAGCGAAATCATAAAGAGAAGTATGTAGAACCTGAGGAGTAATGCAAATAGTTAATTACACTTGATCAATGTCGTTAACTACTTACCTTACGAATCACGTGCTAAATAATTCCTTGAGTGATGACGTTTGTGTTTTCCCTTTTAGAATACGATGGCTGGAGCAAGAGAGATTGTTGGCACTGGAGGTCGCACCGGACGTCGTGGCAGGCCTCGTCTCGTCTGACAACCTTCGGTAGAGACAGCTTCCAACACTGGAGATGAAGGAAGCGTATCTGATCGAAATCTGAGCAACAACGGAGGACATCAACTTGACTCTGCTGTTCAAGCTGCCATTGTTCAAGCTGTGGCAGCTGCCATGAAGAATTGGAATCCTGAGAAGTCTGCTGGAAGCCATGAAAGAACTGCTGAGAGATCAGGGGAGAATGGTAAGAAAGATGATGAGGGGGAGAAGGGTGACTCGAACGAAGGCCAATCTGTGAAGATTGATGGAAGAGAGGCCGAGGTGGGTGCAACTACAAGTCCTTCAAAAGGTGTGACCCGCCAAAACTAACTGGTCTAGGAGACGCAATCGCTACTCTCCAATGGATAACCACTATGGACAAGATTATCCGAATCAGCGAATGCCATCCCGACCAGGCTGTGGGTTATGCTACGCAGTCTTTTGGTGACGAAGCCATGTAATGGTGGGAATCTGTTGAACAGAGGAAGACCCGATAAGAGATTAAGGCAATGAGGTGGAATGACCTGAAGGAGTTAGTGATGAAAAGGTTTTGTGCTAATGCCGAGGTTGAGAGGGCCGAGATGAAGTTTCTGAATCTGAAAGCGGGCAAGATGACACATCGCGAATACACCACTGAATTTAACCGCATGTCTAGGTTGGTGCCAGACATGGTGAAAACTGAGGCAAAATGGATCAAGTGCTACGTCAGAGGGCTTCCACAGAAGGTCCGCACGTTAGTCAGGGCTAACAAACCTACTCCCTTTGAGTCTGCAGTGGAGTTAGCAGAGGTGGTTTATGATGATCTGGCGGCAGATGATGTGGAAGTGGAAGATAAGGAATAAAAGAAAGGAACCAAACGATCTGCAGACGTCGTGGAGCATGCGAGGAAGAAGACACAGAAGATTGCAAGCAAGGAAACATGCAAGGTGTGCGGGAAAATTCACTTGGGAGAATGCAAGGCAGGTCCAAACCAGTGCTACCGGTGCGGGAAGAAGGGACACATCTCTCGTGAATGCAGCGAGGACCAGAAATGTTACAAGTGTGGTAAGTCAGGTCATATAGCCAGGGAATATGGAGAAGCCGTGGCAGTGGAGGGAAGGGAAGGAGACGCGTAAGAGGATGGTTTATCGGTCACTGAGAAGGTTGCAGAAGAATAAGTGGCTCGTCACAGTTGTTTTAAGTTAGTGCTGTTAAGTGGTGTTTTATATTACAGTTGAACCTATGTTTGTCTAGCAAGATTGAATGATTTCCTTTTTATGTTTTATGAACTACTTGTGACTTCTTGTGATTTTGTATGAATGACTTATGAATTATCTTGAATACATGTTGGTTATGATAAATAGTTGTGTGGTGGTAAAGCGTGCCTTAGGAGTTAGCGTTATTATATAAGACAAGGTTCCAAGGAAGACAAGCCAAGACTTGGTACATCTAGGGCCTCATGGACAAGCTACCTTAATAGCTAAAACACATGATCACCGCTCGATGACTGCAAGTCAGGAGTAAGAAGGATAACCCATAAAGCAAAGGCGATTCAATAAAGTGTGTTAATATAAGAAGTGTTCCTTTTACAAGGAATAATTTAGGTTTCGGGGACGAAACCTCTTTAAGGGGGGAAGACTTGTAACATCCCGAAATTTCTAAAATAATATTAATTATATTATTTATTGTTGGTGAGAAAGTTTACTCGGGTTAGTGGGAAAATTAAGTAGGACTTATTATGAGTCTGGCTTGTGTTGGGTTGAATAATATGGGTAATGGGCTTGGATTAGAAAGGAAGGAAGATGGACCATAGGCTCAAGCCCATGACCCATATATATAAACCTTAATCACCCATTAATCATTTCATTTACACATATTCCATACACCACCCAAAACACACACTTAAGCTCTCTCTCTCTAGTTTCTCTCTTTTCTCTAGCCGAACCAATATAGAAAACCGATCCCGATCGAACGGGACGAAAAACGGTGAAAACGGTGGTGAAACGGCCGAGATCTCGTTTTTCCGCCGAGATCCCGGTTTTACGGGGATGGCGGCGCCGGAAAGTGTGTACGAGGTAAGGGGAATGCCAGAGAATGTTTCTGACATTCTCTAACCTAACCCTAATTCGTTAACGGGGAGTTATTGAACTAAGGGTGATTCGTCATGTGGTTCGCTAACAAACTAGCCTTAGTTCGTGTCCCAGTTTGCTATGGAAAAGATAATGAATTAGCCACAATTCGTTATGACTGTTCGTCGAAAGGAGATAACGAACTGAAAGGTTCAATTCGCTATGACCATCCGTTAAAAGAGATAACGAATTAGAAAGTCCAATTCGTTACATGGACTGATTCGTTGTAAGGACTAGTTCGTTAGAGGGTCCAATTCGTTATAAGGACCAGTTCGTTAGAGGGTCCAATTCGTTACAATGACCAGTTCGTTATGATAAGTCAGTTCGTTAAAGAACTGAGTAATAAACTGAAAGTTTAATAGAATGACAGAACAGTCCCTGTACTTAGAAAAGAATGAGATAATTACATAATAGTCATTGGACTTTGATAATTTATGAAAGATACCTTTAAAGGTTAACGGGTAACGATTAACTAACCGGTAAAGGTTCAATGAAGTAAAACCGGCCTAGACACTTAAGATTAATTAAGTAAACGACAAGAAGAGCTAGAGGCGTATTTAATATATGTAATGATTATACAGTTAGTCGCGCACAGCTCAAGAAGGAATAACCATTAGCAGAAGAAGTAACCGAGTTCAGGTAAGTTTCTAGCCCCATGTTCCTTGTTATGTTTTCGGGGCTATGTGCATACTCGATGTGAAGTGTGAATACACTTACCTTAAGTGGTAAGTGTATCCTATTATGTATGATATATATATATATATATATATATATATATATATATATATATATATATATATATGTATGATATGAATGGACGTCTGTCGATGCGTGAACGATCTTCGGATATTGCGCGTACCGCCAATGGGAATGATCTCCAAGTGGTTATTAGTGTGTGTAAATGTTGCGATGTGATTTGGTTATTATGTACATGATGAAATGATATAAAGTGTGTTGTATACGAGTAGAAGTAAGGTGTGATAGAAGTAGCAAGGGTCTAGTAAAGGTGTTAGTGGCATAACGATAATACGTGGTAGGGTAAGCCTATACGTGACTACGTTATTAAAGTGGCTTAACGTGAGTGTGTGGTAGGGTAATCCTATACGTGACTTCGTTATTGAAGTGGCATAACGTGAGTGCGTGGGAGGGCAAGCCTCTATGTACTTCCGTAAACAAGTGGTTAAGTGGTTAGGAGGCAGTTAAGTGGTAAGGTGACCATGTTAGACAGTGAACTACGTGTCTTCGGATACGTTTATATATTGCATGTAATGGTTGTATGGTAAGTTTCTTGATTAACTAGAACTCCCTCAGCGTAACTGACTTTTAGTATGTACGCAGGTGAGCAGATTAAAGAGCTAGCATGAGGTTGGCACATGGCATGGATTGAACGGCTGGCATTTGAAGATGGAAGAAATGATGTTTTAAATATAATGTTTTGTGTTATGGTATCAAAGAAAAGATTTAATGTGTTGTAACTAATGACTTAAGTTAACGTTTCTGCGAAAGTTTTAATTAACACTGATTGTAAGAACGGTGTTTATGAGTAAATCTGACGCTAAAGTAGGGTTACCGGGTTCGGGGTCTTACACTAAGTGTGTGTCTGAACTGCTTAAAGAGTTCTTGAGAGAGTTTATGAATGTGTGCTGTCAAGGAGTATAGCTAGTGAGTGTCAAGTTGTAACACCCTTGGCAAACACAATATTGTCCCACTCTTAGGCAAATCCCACATCGGTCGTGGACAAGAGAGATCCTTGTTTCATAAGTAAATGTCCTGCCTTTTCAATCACCAACGCGTTTTGGGCTTAGTTGGCTGTGGAACACATGAAAACTCCACGGTTAAGCGTGCTTAGGTGGAAGTAGTACTAGGATGGGTGACCTCCTGGGAAGTTTCCATCTGGGCAACCAAAAACAAATCCATGAGCTCTTCGTGGGCAGAGCGGACAATATTGGTGGTGCGAGGGGCCGGATGTTACAGGTGGTATTAGATCCACTCTTGTGCCGTTCGGGATGATGGGACACGCCTCATCGAGGACGATGAGTCCAAAGGGGGGTTTTTTGTAACACCCTTGGCAAACACAATATCGTCCCACTCTTAGGCAAATCCCACATCGGTCGTGGACAAGAGAGATCCTTGGTTCATAAGTAAATGTCCTGTCTTTTCAATCACCAACGCGTTTTGGGCTTAGCTGGCTGTGGAGCGCATGAAAACTCCACGGTTAAGCGTGCTTAGGTGGAAGTAGTACTAGGATGGGTGACCTTCTGGGAAGTTTCCATCTGGGCAACCATAAACAAATCCGTGAGCTCTTTGTGGGCAGAGCAGACAATATTGGTGGTGCGAGGGGCCGGATTGTCACACCCCGACCAAAGGCGGCGGAACATGTCGGGGTGCAATTGATTGCCCAAATACACAAGATACTATTTAAAGTGACAATATTTAATTAACTCATTTTATTTCAACATATCAATACACAACACATCTCGTCCACACAAACAAATTGAATACAAGTAGCAATTATATTGTTCGTTTTACTAATATCCTAATAGTCTTGGTAACGTTGTCGTCAAGTCCTCAAGTCAACAAAGTCAAACCTATAACATTTCATAAAATAGAGTTTGTCAACACAAAGGTTGGTGAGCAATTCATAAGTTTGAGCATATAGGTATATAGTAATAAAAAGCCACAAAACTTATATACAAAACAATAAATAAAAGCCATAATTTGGATAAAGTCGCTAATAGACTTACGTTAGCGACACCTACCATAAGAGAATACCAGATGATTCAGGATTTAATAGAATATCGTTAATTGCATTACGTTAACGACACCGTGCTATAAGAGAATACCAGATAGTTCACGGATTTATTGACTTCCACCAACCAAAAGCGATAAACACATAGGCAAATAAGCATAGAACACCAAATCGAGCAAGTATTTAAGTAATGCATACAATCACGTTTGTGGATTTAAGATTCAAGTAAATAAAGCATTTATTTTGATAAGTATGAAATGTCACCTCAACACGAAAGATGGAAAAAGGGGTATGAAAGTACTCACCTCGATTGACGAATCGAGAACTAAAAAATGATCGAAATATAGAAAGCTTGTGAACGAAACGAACGAATCCGACTTGAAAGCTAATAGAAAACGAATAAATAAAATATATTAATGAACTTGAACTTTAGTTGAAACTACATTTAAAACATTGGACGAGAAGGTTCGGTTGTTAGTCGGGTTACCGGTTAATTTGTTAACGATTAGAGACTCGTACTTAATTGATAATTTAAAATAAAATAATATTATTTTATTGGGCTTTTAAATAACTAAACCAATATTAAATAGAAACAAGACGGTTTTAATTCAAGAGTTCGGTTTTATAAAAAAATAAATGATAATAAGGTTTATAATAATATTATTAATGATAATGATAGTAATGATAATAATAATTCCAAAAAGATATGTTAGATATATATATATATATATATATATATATATATATAAAATATAATATAAGATAATGGTGATAATAATACATAATAATACTACCAGTTGAGTATTTTTGTTAAAACTAATAATAGTAGTAGTAATAATAAATGTAATAACAATTACTTTTGTTGTTGAATACATTATTAATAGATTTACAAGTTTTAATAATAATAATAATTATTATTATAATAATTATATGTGCCAAATAATAATAACTAATACTTATAATATTTTAATAATAGTAGTATTAGTGATAAGAAGATATGACTCGAGTAATGATGTCGTTAAACGACAAGTAAGCCCGACATGGGTTTCGGTTCGATAAAACAAATTGATAATATTAACAATATTAGATTTTAATAATATTCCTTAATAATCATAATAATAATGATAATAATAATCATAATAATAATAATAATCTATAATTGTGAAAATAATGATAATCATAATTGTTTTGTTAAAAGATAATAATAATAATAATAATAATAATAATAATAATAACAATAATAATAAGAATAATAATAACAATAATAAGTTTTAATAAGATTTATGTTATTAATAATAATGGTACCAAAAAAATACACACCAAAGTCGGTTTAAGGGGGAATCGGACTTGGACTCGATTACCGGTTAATTGTTAGATATAAAGACGATTAAAACTCTAAATCTCCTTACCATATGATGTTTATCCGAGAGCAATTGTCAGAGCCAAGCAGGAGTCGTCGAAGACCGATTCCGGCCGCCGGAGGCGTGCCGAAAGTTGATCCAGAGAGGGTCAGAGAGAGCGACGGATAGAGAGAGAGAGAGAGACGGTGAGAGAGAGTGAGAGCAGAGAGTGAAATACGGACAGACTAGAGAGAGGGTGACGAAATGAGAGGTGACGGAGCACCGGGGCCATGGCGGCCGGTTTTCCGGTCGCCGGAAAAACGGACCGGAGGGGGGGGGGAGAAAGGAGGTCGGCGGCTGGGTGATGGGGTTACCGGGGGGGAAGGACTCGCCGGAAAAAGAACAAGGGAGGGATAGTGAAAGTGGTAGCCGGAAAACGACGCTGGTCGCCGGAATTTGGCTAGGAGGAAGGTGCCGGCTGGGTAAGAATGAGATAGGTTTAGGGTTTGTTGTTTATATATGCATGTAACATATTTACAGAAATGGCCCTCCAAGTTTCAGTCATAGTTTAATACGAGTTTAAAGGTTTCCATAGCTTATAACGAGTTTACGAAAGTCATTTTGAACCCCTTATGTTTTTTTTCTTAACAACACTATATTATGACAAACATCAATTTATTTAATATTTATACTAATATTATATAATAATTAAATAGGTTCTAAGGATGTTGAGTCGGTTCTACGAATTAAATGTTTACAAAACGAATATAACTCGAGACTCAAATTTGACGAATGTCACACCAGTGGCCTAATTTTGATCATAGACGCGGTATATAACAAAAATAACCACTAACTAAAACCTCCTACTTATCCGCCACCTTCCCATTATCTTCATCCACGCCATTTGACCACGTGCTGAACAGGTTCGGTTGCGAAATATTTGGTAGACTAGGTCTTGAAGCCATTACACTTATTAAATATCAACCTTCACATAAGAAACAATCATTAGGAATACCAATTACTGAGGATCCTTGATCCTGACACAACTCCGGAACTCTTCAGAAGGATAATTGATCCAGACTTGTCTCCAAGAATAACATATCCTCAGTACTTTATTATTTGTGGCCTAACAATTGCCCCCAATTTAGAGGTTGATGATAAATTCACAGCTGTCAAATTGCCTTCAAATTTCAAATAGCTGTCAAAAAAGATCAGGTGAAAAGACACAAATAGGGGTTAGATAAAAATATAATTAATTAACTTAGGGATCAAAGATAAAACCCGGCTTCCTTTATATTCTCTTCATTCCGGAAGCTTCTCATCTTCAATCCTCTATATTTCAGGTAATCCTTTATCCCTTTCTTCCTTTTATATTCCGTATCACTCAATATCTATTGATAGTTATTTCTCAAATTCATCTAGCTATATGGAAGAAGATATGAAAAGCCAAGGTTTATTGGAAAACCCTTCTTCGGAGATTTGCAAATTCGCTGACCCTGAAATAGAATAAATATCATCTATGTTTCCTTCCGGTACCGTATTCAGACCTTATGACCCTTCTACCCCAAGCGATATATCCTCAAAGGTGTGGGTTTGCTTTCCTGCCTGCCCGTTCTTACAGACTTCAGCCAACGCTTCTTCACCCTCACCGGCATTAGCTACATCCAAGCTATGCCCATGATCTGGCGAGCCCTGTTGACCCTTGAGGAAATCATAGTTGACCATGACCTAGACTTTGGACTTTCTGAGCCCTCGTACCTGTATTCTTTGTACACCCACGGTTCAAGCCGATTTCTGTTCGAATCCAAGCCTCATTAACCGATACCTCTTGACAAAGTGACCCAAAACGGCTCTTTATGGAGAAGCCAATATTTCTTTGTTAGAAGGGACTCGATTCCGAATGGGAATATACTTCCGAGTAGATGGATTAGGCGGGGTAGGGTTATTGTAATTTTGGAATTTTTAGAGGTTGAAACTTCTATACTAACTCGCTTTTCTTTTCTGTAGTTGAGAATTTTGCAAAATTGGCCGATCTTCCAGGAACTAAGAAGAGAGTAGATGCATTCCTTGCTTTGAGCCCTACAAGCCAGACTTTCAAAATTAGGATCCCTGATTCTGAATTAGAGACTGAACCGTCAAGCGCCTCACATCATAGTAATATGTCAAGTAAGTAAAATTGTAGAGATAAGTATATTGATGTTGTAAATAAAAATAAAAACATATATGTTTTACTGTTTCTGTAGACATGCCTAAGTCTGCCGACAAGTCTGCTGCTCAATTATCCTTTGATGATGTTGACCACTTGATTTCTCCAAGGAAAGTTATGAAGGAACCATCCAAGCCTGCCTAAGCTCCTAGCCTTGACACTGTGACCACCAGAGCTAAGGCTCAGTCGGGGAAGAAAAGGAAGCTACCAGACGCTCAAGCAGAAGTCCAGGAAGTCGAGAAGCATCTTCAGGAAGCGGTCACTCAGGTAAGGATCCTTTATTCTTCTTGCCATTCTTGTTAGATAATTGTTATTGATCCCATGCTTGTTGCTTATAGGGCATCCAAGGTTTCCATTCTTACTACGGGTCAGTCATCAAAGACCTTGAGGACACTCTAACACCAAAGAATGCAATAAATCAAACACCATTCTCATTGGTTTTTGGATCAGAAGCTGTAATCCCTATAGAAATGGTGGTTCCTACTGCTAGAACAAACATCCGTGATCCTGTGCTCATTAATGAAATCCTTCTCGAAAACCTAGATATTGTTGAAGAGCTTAGAGATCTAGCCAAGATTAGAATGGCAGCATATCAACAAAGGGCAGTTGGGGCATACAACAAGAGTATCAGGAATCGAAGATTCCAAGAAGGAGATCTAGTCTTAAGGAAAGCCTTCCAAAATACAACTAATCCAGCAGATGGAAAGCTAGCACCTAAGTGGGAAGGCCCCTACTTGATTGAATCAGAGGCAGGAAATGGGTCATATAATTTGCTTACTATGGAAGGCAACAGATAACCAAGAGCATGGAATGCTATCCATCTCATGAAGTACTTTTTCTGATAAGGATCAAGTATCCTTAAAGGATCAAGGATTCTAAAATTGGTAATATCTATCTAATCACTTGTTCATTTCATATTCTTATTATTAACATAATGATAATATGTTCTTAACATTTACTTTTTCCAAGTTTTAAGTAACAATGCAGATTTAAATAAGAGGTTCAAGATCAGGAGGTTGGCCACCTCTCCCTCAAACTTAAGGTACATTACTGTTTCCCTTGGCCTAGCCCACGATTAAGGTATGACCCCCGATGGTCATATCTTCCAAGGTTTAAAGGTTTTCACCATTCTTATAAATTAGAGTTTCTACACTCTCGCCTGGAGCGCACGTTATCCAATGTATAGCCCGGGGCAGCGGGACCAGTACACGCTTAGTGGCTGACAATTTTGTTGCTTTCGGCTATATGGAGGATCCTACGATTTATGGTAGACATACCATACCACCGGTTTATAACATTTTCATGATATCTCAAGACAAAGGTTTCTAACATTTTCATGTTAGCTAAGGTTTTGGCGTTTTCACGTCACTCACGTTTGGCCAGTCCCCAGTTTGGCTTGTCCCCAGTTTTTGGGCTTGTCCCTAGTTTTTGGGCTTGTCCCTAGTTCGGGCTTGTCCCCAGTTACACGGGCTTGTCCCCAGTTGCACGGGCTTGTCCCCAGTTTATTTGGGCTCGTCCCCAGCTTGTTGGGCTTAATCCCAGTTAATATCGTAAGTTTTTTGCATCAGGTATCCTAATTCGCTTATGAGAATTACAGAAGGTTCAACGCTTATGGTAACTTAGATCTTATGGTATGGTTTCAATTTCTCAATTTTTATTTATTCGATTTTGATTTATATCTTGATAAGGATCCGGTATTCTTAATTTTTTTTATTAGCATCTCTCTTCATGGTTTGCCAGAAGAACCCTGTTCTTAGAATCTGATTTCCATGGCCCACTTCATGAAAGGCCATGATGAGGATTTAGGATACATAGGTTCCGCTAGTTGGTGTAAGATGTTGTCGTGTCTTTGACAAGCATCACACTTCCATGAATGTTCCATAGCATCTCTCTTCATGGTTGGCCAGAAGTACCCTGTTCTTTGAATCCTAGAGAATGGAGCTCTGCCTCCATTGTGATTACCACAATCTCCTTCGTGAAAGTCTTCAAGCACCTCTTTAATTTGGGTATCTTCGATACACCTCAAGTATGGTCCTGCAAGAGATTTCCTTTATAGAATATCATGTAATAAAATGTATTGTGATACCTTAAGTTTGAAGGATTTAGGATTCTCTGTCGCAGGAATCTCTCCATCTTGAATGAACTTCTTGATTGGGAGGATCCAAGATCCTTGATTATTTGAGGATAAAGGATCCCAAAGCACAATCTCTTTGTTATTTTTTATCTCCCAAACTTCTTGTTCTCCTATTGCTGGTGAGAGTATGTGGATGATTGGAATCTTCGTGGCTTATGGAATCTTCAAAGATGAAGCTAGATTTTCTAAGGCATCTGCCCCAACATTCTCTTCCCTAGGTACCTGTATAATACTAAAAGATTCGAAGAACTTTGACAGTTCTTTCACAATATCTAAATATTTGATTAGTTTTTCGACTTTAACAGCATATGAGCCATTGAAGTGATTAGCTATCAATAATGAATCTATATACACCTGAAGATACCTGATCCTCATGTGTTTAGCTAGTTGCAAACCCGCAATTAGAGCTTCATACTCTGCTTCATTGTTGGTGGCTTGAAACTCACATGCTATAGATTGGGGTATTATGTCCCCCTGTGGCGATTTCAGTAGGATATCCAATCCTGTTCCTCTTACATTGGATGCTCCATCTGTGAACAAGATCCAAGGATCCTTGGTTTCTTCTAATTGTTTAACCTCAAAGTCAGCTTCCTTTTGTAGATCACTACTGAAATCAATCACAAATTCAGCTTATGCTTACATACATAATAGACGGGATGTTGTTCTCCTTCATGATCCTTTACAAGGACAGCACTTACTGCATTTCCCGAGACAACTAGGTACAAGGATAAGAGTTTCCATCTATTGGCTTCATTAACGCTGGTGCTGAGTATAAGTAATCCTTCAAAGCTTGGAGTGCAGCCTCATGCTTCTCCGTCCACTCGAACTTCTTATTCTTTCTAAGGATATCATAGAAATCCTTACACTTCTCTAAAGATCTGGAGATGAACCTATTCAAGGCTGCAATTCTTCCGATCAACCTTTGCATGTCTTTAGCATTCACAGGTGACTTCAGGTTGATGATAGCTTGTATTTGCTCCAGGCTAGCCTCTATACCCCTTTTAGTGACCATATAACCATGGAACTTTCCTGCCTTAACACCAAAGTGGCTTTTAGATGGATTAAATTTCATGTTATACTAATCAAGGATATTGAATGCTTCTTCCAAGTCTCTGTGATGGTCCTCAGCCTTCTTGGATTTGACAACCATGTCTTCTATATAGACTTCCATGGTCTTCCCTAGCTGGTCTTTAAACATCATGTTGACTAGGCGTTGAGAAGTTGCACCTACATTTCTTAGTCCAAAAGGCATGGCAAAATAGCAATATATTCCAGTAGGAGTCATGAATGTTGTGTTTTCCTGATCAGATGGTTTCATATGACTTTGTTGAAATCCAGAGGAAGCATCCATAAAGGTAAGCATCTCATGTCCCACTGTTGCATCCACCATGGAGCCTATATGTGGTAATAGGAAAGGATCCTTGAGGCATGCCTTGTTTAAATAAGTGAAATCGACACACACCCTCCACTTTCCATTCTTTTTTGAAACAACAACCACGTTAGCCAACCATCGAGGATACTTAACCTCTCTGATCATACCGGCCTTAAGAAGTTTTTCAACTTCTTCTTGTATGATCGCGTTCCACTCATGAGCGAATATCCTTCGCTTCTGATGGACGGGTTTAATAGAATTATTAAGGCCTAACTTATGAGTAACTACCTCCTTTGAAATACCTGTCATGTCTGAGTGCTTGAAGGGAAATGTGGATTTTCTTTGCTTGAGGAAGGATACTATATCCTCTTCAATCTGATTAGGGATACTTGATCCTAGAAAAACTTTTACGTCTGGATCCTCTCGAGCCTCCAGCACGTTCCTAGGATGTTATTGTAGTTGCTATGCTATCGTTTGTTTAGCTGTCGTCTTCATGGATGAGGAGTAATAATTCTAAGCTTCCACTTGGTCACCATCTATCCTTACTACTCCCCAAGGAGTTGGTAGTTTGATGCACTGATGATAAGTAGAGGCTACAGCCTTCATTCCATGTAACCATGGCCTGTCAAGAATAACATTGCAACAAGATATGTTATCAATAACACAAAATTTTTGGTAAGAGTTTAACCCTTCAATGTAGATTGGGAGTTTGATGTCCCCCATTGTTTTCTTGGTTTCTCCACTAAAACAAACTAGCACTGACGTCCTCGGGATGATCTTAGAGTTTGGGATATTCATTTTCTGGAGTACATCATGTTGGATGATGTTGTGTTGGTGCATTATGTCAGTAGTTCAGTATCTAGTGTCTGTAATCGTGTTAGTTTGTTTTGATTTGTATAGGTTGTCTCACAAGTTCGCCTAATATAAGCGAACTTGTGGACAAGCGAAGTTATAGACAACTTCACCTAGTCTGTTAGGCGAAGTTGTCGATAACTATATATGCCTTAGCTACGGCTTTTGTTAAATAAGTTTTTCAGAACTTGTAATTGTGATTTGTATATCACGTGTTAAAGAAGTTGCAATACAACGTGTCTTTTGAGTATTGTAACGTGTATTTGTGCTTGGTTTTAACGTATATCGCATCGAACACTCGTATCGTCTTACGTAGGGATTCCGCACCAACGTATTACGAGATACTTCCGTGTAGATCCGGCTGGGAACCTACAATTGGTATCAGAGCTTTTGCTCGTGATTGTGTGGTTTGGGATTATCACACGAGTGTAGAAATCGTTCCGTTCGACTATTCGCGGGACGAGTTTACGTTGAAATACCGAGTTTTTGTGTCCTACTCATCTACCACTATCAAATATAACCCATTACACCTTCGCATACCTCGCAATACGACAAATTAAAACCTGCAAAATCCTTGTGTTCATCAGGCGAAGTTGCCGTCACTGTTTGTAGGGTTTAGGCGAAGATATAAGTTTAAGCGAAGTTATCATTAACTTCGCTTGTCTCACAAGTTCGCTTGAATTAAGCGAAGTTGTCAAGAAGCGAAGTTAAACATCAAGCGAAGTTAAGGTTTAGCGAAGTTGTGTATCAGCGAAGTTAAGCTTAAGCGAAGTTAAGCATAACTTCGCCTACTGGGCGCTGTTCAAAATAATAAAAAATTATTTTATACTTTCCTCGTGTTTTGAGTTGTGTTTCTTTCAACGATGACTTCGATAAACATCACGGAACTAGTGAAAATGGAAGTTGAAGCCGGTTCAGCAACTAAGGCTCCGAAAATGTTTAAGGGTACCGATTTTGTTGCTTGGAAAGATCGATTTGAACAGTATGTTAAATATCAAGATGCTAAGATGTGGGTGTGCATACAAGATGGATACATTCCACCAACGGCCTTGTTTGAGGGTCGTGATCAAATAAAGAAGTACAGTAAGATGGATGAGGAGGAGAGGAAAATGTATGAGGCAGAGAGTAAAGCTCATGCGGCTATCACCATGGCTCTTCCACAAGAGATTCTTCACACCTTCAGGAAATACAAAACCGCTAGAGAGCTATGGGAAGCGCTAGAAAATCGATATGAAGGGAATGTGGGGATACGTGCATCCAAAATTAAGCTACTAAAAACCCAATTCTCGGTGTTCAAATATTTGAAAAATGAATCACTTGATGATATCATCACAAGATATTATCACCTGATGACCGAACTCAGCAATTACTCCATTGTATTCAAAGAAGAGGAGATAGTAGAGAAACTTCTTGATGCTCTACCACCGAAATGGGAAATGTACACGGTTTTGATTAGAGAAGATAAAGAGTTTGCCGATATTGATTTGGAAACAGCAGTCAATAAATTACGAACTTTTGAACTAAACATGGTTCGGAAAGAGACACCAACTGATCAGGTTCAGGATCCGGGAATGTACGGTGCAAAAGTTAGTTCAAGTTCAAGTTCAAGGTTAGAATCATCTGCTTACTACTCAAAGGGAGACTCAAGCTCAAACTCAACTCATGATGGTCATGTGACTCTCAACATGGATGGTGATGTATGTTTTGTAGCTGGAGGAAGTAATTCTTCAAAACCTCAAGCCACAACTGGTAGTTTTTCCTCAAATGTTCCGACCAACAACTACTCACAGATGCCCATGAGTGTTAAATCAGCTGAACATCAGTTTTCTCTCTATGCATCCTTCATTGCATCTTACGAAAACTACATCAAAGGTAAAATAGTCAACCCTGCAACTTTAGATGAAGACTATGATCAGATCAATGCTGATGATCTAGAAGAGATGGACTTGCAATGGCAGATGGCTATGATAGTAAGAAGGGTTAAAAGATTCATGAAGAAAACAGGCAGAAAGTTCGTTGGAGAAAGACCAGGGTTTGATAAATCAAAGGTTAGATGCTACAACTGTCAACAAAATGGTTACTTTGCCAAGGAATGTACCAATGAGAGAGTCGAACGTAGTCAGAACAGGCCTGCACAACAGAATGGGGGAGATAGTGAGAATAAGGCTATGGTATCTAGACACAATAGTGGGTATAACTGGAACCTACAGGTTGAGGAAGTCTTCGAATAGGCAAATTTGGTGAACATCGAAACTGCAGGAAGTGAGAAAGTGACGGGAGAAAATCAAGCTTACATGGTAGAAGTGAACGATCAGCTCTCTGAGGTAAGTTCTGAACTTCATTGTATGCAATGTGAAAATCTGTCTGAACAATTGAAAACAGTAACTGATCAGTTTGTTAGTTTGGAAGCTCAATTTAAAACGTTAAAAGAAGATCATCATTACACTAAAACTAGAGAAAACAGTTACTCGGTAAAAATAAAAGCTAGTGAAAAAGATATCAGAAGTCTTAAAGCCAGTCTAGCTGAAAAAATACAAGTAATTGATCTTAGTTATGAAGTGTTAGAGGAAAAAACCAAACTAATTGCTGACAGGGATAAACAGATAGCTGATTACCAGGTAAAAGTGGTGGAATTAAACAGAAAAATTGAACAATTTAGAAATTCCTCAGCAATGCTTGATCACATCGTAAGTGTTCAACGTTCCCTAGTTAACAAATGGGGAATTGGATTTTCTGAGGTTCCACCACCATATAACCATAAATATACGTATGATCCTAGTAATCAGAAATCTGTTGATGTTGAAATTAGTCAGACAGTTCCTGTCAAAGTTTCGATTAAAGAACCTGAAGTTAGTAAAAGCGAAACATGTAAGCCTGTTTCAAATGTTAAGATTTCTGTTCCTAGTTCTGTCTCATCAAATTCGGACAAGACATCCGAATCTAGTGAGATAAAAGAAGAGGTAGTGTTACTAAAACGTGGGGAGGAATATAAGCCAACTGAAAAGAACTCTCCCCTAAACCCGTTTGTCCCACCATATGTTAGACAAACGAATAGTAATGCAACCTCAACATCTGAAACAACTGTTGAGACGAAAGTTGAACACATGAGCTGTTTCAGATGCAATCAAATAGGACACCTGATTGCTGATTGTCCTCTCAATCAGAGATTCAGAGGTATGAGGCCTACGAAAACTGAGAATAAAACTAACAGTAATTACTATAATGGTAAGAATGCTAACTCTCCAAAATTCAGACATTGGACTAATCCAAGATTTCAAAGAAATCGATCTCAGTTTTTCCCAGTTAACAACCGAACCAACAATTATAATTCAGTTAATCCACTAAGGTTTGGATGGCCTCATAGTCAATTCTCAAGAAGGTATCCATATAGAACTTACAGAAATCATTCTCAATACGGGATGCCGTTTAACAGATTTAATCGACCCAAGACCAGTAGGTCTTGGGTCCCCAGATTTTAATCCTTTTCTTTAATCGTGCAGGAACAGTTGAACAGGACTGCAAACAATCTGTGGGTTGTGGACAGTGGCTGTTCCCGGCACATGACTGGTAACAAGAATTTGTTACACGAATGGAAACATGTTCAAGGAGGAAGAGTTAGTTTCGCTGGAGATAGCGGTGGTAGAATTACTGGTATTGGAATAGTGACAAATGGTAAAATGAAGTTAGAAAAGGTGAATTTTATAGAAGAGTTGAAGCATAATTTGTTGAGCGTATCTCAGATTTGTGATAAAGAGTACACAGTGCACTTTACCAAAGATGAAGCAATTGTTCTGTATCCTGGTTTTAAGATACCAGAGGCATGGGTGTTGATGAAAGCTCCAAGAGAAAAGAACACATACGTCATGGATATGAGGTCAACTGAGATGGCAACATAAGAATCATGTCTTCTGTCAAAAGCAACTGAATCGGAGTCCGAGTTATGGCATCGAAGAATGGGGCATATACATCTTCGAAAAATGAACTATATTGTCAAGAATGAGCTGGTGCTTGGTGTTCCCTTAAAGAATTTCAACTTTGAAGACCAATGCTTATCGTGCAAGAAGGGAAAGCAACACAAGAAACCTCATCTCACCAAGAAGGTTAATTCAATTGTCAGTACCCTAGACCTACTTCACATGGATCTTTTCGGTCCCGTGAATGTAAAGAGTCTAGGTGGAACGACATACTGCTTGGTAATAACCGATGATTACTCTCGATACTCGTGGGTATACTTTCTGAAGACAAAAGATGAGACGGTTCAGTTGATAATTAACTTGATTACTAAGGTTGAGAATATTGTGGGGAGAAAGGTTAAGTACATAAGGAGTGATAATGGAACAAAGTTCAAAAACTACCAGATGGGGCTATTCTGCTTACAGAAAGGAATAGACCACCAGTACAGCGCCCCGTATACTCCGCAACAAAATGGGGTGGCTGAGAGGAAGAACAGGACGCTAATTGAAGGAGCCAGAACCATGCTGGCTGATGCTAAACTTCCCGTGGTGTTCTGGGCTGAAGCAGTTGCCACAGCCTGTTATAACCTTAATCGTGTTTTAACTGTTAAAAGGCTAAATAAAACTTGTTATGAACTTATGCATGGTCGAAAGCCAAACTTGAATGGTCTCGAACCATTCGGGTCCCCATGTACGATTTTAAAGACAAACTCTAAATTTGGTGAGAAAGCCGACGAAGGTATTTTAGTCGGATATGTTTTTGGGACACCCAACAGAAGAGTCTTTAATTTATCGAACAGCAAGGTTGAAGTGGTATGTAACACCGACATCACGAGTTACAAACCACCAATGCCCAGCACGGGACCCGCTGAAGCTTTTGACTATGATAAACTGTTCAAATCCTTTAATATGCCTTACTTGGATTTTGCAGAAGTTGATGAGAAAATTGCTTCACAGATTCTGTATGATGAGGAAGAAAATATTGTGCAACGTCCACGATACGATGAGTGTTATCCCTCCTCGTCAAGAACCGCTGATATTCCTGCTGCCTCTACTAAGGAAGAATTCTACAATCCTTTTCACTCTCTACATCAATCACCCATTGATGAACTCTCTTCGAACTTGGAAAACAATCTGGAAGTCAGTACGGTTCCCACTACTGGAGTTCACAAAAATCATCCTTTGGAGAATGTGATAGGTGATCTGTCTGACGATGTACAAACAAGACGAAGCTTGAATGAGCACACTTGTGTTTTCGCAAGCATTAAAGAAACGGGTATCTTAAATGAATGCTTGTACACCTGCTTCATCAGCCAGATTGAACCAAAGAATTATCAAATGGCTCTCAAGGATAGCTCGTGGGTCGAAGCCATGCAAGAAGAGTTAGCTCAGTTCGAGAAGATGGAAGTCTGGAAGTTGGTAGCAAAACCGAAGAATGTACATGCTATTGACACAAAGTGGGTCTTTAAGTGTAAGAGAGATGAGAAAGGAATAATCATAAGAAACAAGGCGAGGCTGATAGTTAAAGGGTTTAATCAGCAGGAAGGAATCGACTACAATGAAGTGTTTGCTCCTGTGGCAAGATTGGAAGCGATTCGACTATTTTTGGCATTTGCTGCACACAATGAGATGAAGGTATTCCAATTAGACGTGAAAAGTGCTTTTCTTAATGGTAAAGTCGATGAGGTAGTATACGTTGAACAGCCTCCGGGTTTTCCTGACCCTGACTTTCCTGATCATGTGTACAAGCTGAGTAAAGCGCTATATGGACTACATCAGGCCCCTCGTGCCTGGTACGCCACCTTATCTGATTACTTACTTGAGAATGGGTTCGAAAGAGGAAAGATTGACAGCACTCTGTTTGTCAAGAGAAAAGGGCGAGATTTTCTACTAGTTCAAGTCTACGTAGACGACATCATATTTGCTGCATCAAAAGTCGTCATGTGTCAGGAGTTTGAAGAAGTCATGAAAAAGAGGTTTGAAATGAGTGCAATGGGTGAGTTAACTTTCTTTTTAGGATTGCAGGTTGATCAGAAGAAAGATGGGATGTTCATCCATCAAACTAAAAATGTCCAAGACGTTCTCAAACGCTTCAAGATGTAGGACAGCACTCCATTTGATACTCCAGTTTGCGTCAATCACAAACTGGGTGCTGATTCAGACAGTGATGCAGATGTGGACCCCACCCAATATCGAGCAATCATAGGTTCTTTAATGTATTTAACTGCATCTAGACCTGACATTATGTTTGCAGTTTGTCTCTGTGCTCGTTTTCAGGCAAACCCAAAGGAATCTCACATGAAGGGAGTGAAGAGAATACTGCGGTATCTCAAAGGCAAGCCTAAGCTGGGATTGTGGTACACGAAAGGGGGAGACCTGGACTTGGTTGCTTACACAGACTCTGACTATGGAGGGTGCAATCAGAACAGGAAGTCGACAACCGGCGGATGTCAGTTTCTGGGAGGAAGATTGGTGTCATGGCAGTGCAAGAAGCAGACCTCAGTAGCCATTTCTACCTGTGAAGCAGAATACATGGCAGCATCAAACTGCTGCTCCCAGGTTATTTGGATACAACAGCAATTGCGCGATTACGGCCTGAATTTTACTCAAACTCCTATTTGTATTGATAACACTGCTGCAATCTCAGTAACTAACAATCCCGTAAAACATAGCAAACCTAAACACATTGACATTCGTCATCATTTTATACGGGATTGTGCTGAGAAGAAATTAATAGTGCTCGAAAAGGTTGATTCGTTAGATAATTTCGCTGATCTTTTTACTAAAGCGTTTGACAGAACTCGTTTTTAAAATCTCGTTGAGCTTAATGGGATGATCAATCCCGAGTAACCGTATTTTTCGTTTTTACTTAAAAAAAACGTCACTATCGCTTAGAATTATGTCGGTTGCTTCAGTTTGAAGGACATATCTTCGGATGTGTTTGGTCCTCACTTCTACCAGTAGATTATGAGGATAGCCATTAACCGGATGACTGAAAGTGTCCGGGGCGGTTTATGATGTGGTTTTATTCTTTCGCTGAAAAATTGTCGTTCATACTTAGTTAGAAGGACACATATTCGTATGTGGTCGGTCCAGCTGATCCATTGGATCTTCAGGATAGCCATTTACCTAAAGACTTTGACTTGATCGGGGCAATAAAATTTAAATTGTTTTTTGGGAGATGATATAATTTTTCAAGTCTACAACTTCGAAAGAAGTCTCTATACAATGTTTCTAAGAAAATTGATCCAATCTTGGAAAGTGATACACAAACTATTTCTGTGTGCTTAACTAGTGAAGTTATTAGGCCTAAAAGACTGTAGAACAGTCATTGTATGTTATGGTAGCTTTTTATGGTGCGTAAAAGTTAAAGTGATACTAACTAAATCTTCTCGATTTAAAGGGAAGACTCATTAAGAGTTGTGTATGTCTCCATATACATCTTTCCGAATGATAGGCAGAAAAGCGATTACCCAGTCATACACGAGCCCGTGAGTGTTCTGATTCCCAAGAAGATAGTGTGTCAAGTACCTGCAGTGATCCAGATTCGGGACTTGCAGTAGTCTACTGTTTGAAGCTATGTAAATCTTTATTATTTAAAAAAAAATGATGATGTTAAGCCTTCTGAAGCCTATTATGTTATACTTATCAATCAAGAGGCAAGAAAGAGAACTGGAAAAAGACTCTAAAGATCAAGATGTACTTACTGTTTAATCAGACACTACGGGTCGAGGTCAACTCGGGGTGACTCGGGGAAAGTCAAATAAGCTTTGAGAATAGATGGAAGGCATCACAATCTCTGATGTGTTGTCCGTTTAAATTTTGAGCTTAATTGAACCTAATCCGTATCACAGAAGTGATGAAAAGCATACTAAGTCGTTTACCTGCTTACAACCTGTTTCTTTAAGTCATAATACCGCTGAACATGGATCTGTGTGACAGTCACTTAACTAGTATGATTCCTGTTCGGATCTTTTCTAAAACATGCTAGTCCCTGTCAAGACTGAAATTTGATCCCGTGTACTTTATTTCGAAAATTTTCACTACACATGTCATTTTATGGTATAAAACTTGGTTACTTGGTAGTTGAACGTAACGTTAAATCTTTAACGGAAGTTTTTGAAAGACAGTTGCACTTTGTTCAAATTTATAAGGGTCTGTTTTGTAAGTTTAATACTAAGCGAAGTTGTGAAAGGGCGAACTTGTTACAGGGCGAAGTTAAGGGTAAGCGAAGTTAACCCTAACTTCTCCTGTGTAATGTTCAGCCCTATATAAGGGTCAACTTAGTCAAACCTTTTACATAATTTTTCAAAACCCAGCGAAGTTATCATAATAACCCTTGGCAAAGTTACCTCTCGAATCAATTCGTGTTGTTAATCTCAGTTTCAATCCTTGTTAAAGGTGTGTAGGGTCCGGATGACTTATAATTCATGTCGATCATGTTAATTAGATGCCGTTTCGGTCCGATTCGAGATCTCGTTCATGCAAACCTTTAAACACCCACTTTTCAAACCCTTTTTAACGTGTTCGTAACTAATGTGGTCGTCGAGATCTCTTTAGTTACATGTTTTTATTGTCCACAATCACCAAATTCACCAAACAAGCATCGAGTGGCCTACTAAACTGTCGCCGTTTCAGTTCAGGCGAAGTTATAGTTTAGGCGAAGTTGTTCTCAACTTCGCCTTAGGCTTAACTTCGCCTGCTGCTTTAATTTTTAACTAATCAGGGGCGAAGTTTTTCAAGGGGCGAAGTTATGGTTAGGCGAAGTTATCCTTAACTTCGCCTTAGACTTAACTTCGCCTTGTGCTTTTCATATTATTTTAAAGTTAATCTGTTGTCAGGCGAAGTTATTGTATAGGCGAAGTTGTGCTCAACTTCGCCCTATGTCTAACTTCGCCTGCACACTAAATTTTCTCGTAACTTCGCTCATGGTAATAGGCGAAGTTATGATTTGCTTTGACGATTTTCTAACTTAGTCCGTTTGTTATGCAGATATGGCAGCTGTAGCAGGAGCCGGTGGTGCTGGTGGTGACGAAGGTGGTAATAACGACCGTCAGTTCTTTCCGGGGCACAATATGTACATAACACTGGACCCGGATGCTAGCGGTGTTGATGATTATCGTGAGATCATCACTTTTCTCATTCGCTCGCGTATCTTCCATGCTATTACTACAACTCTGCCCATTTCTTTGCCGAACATACAAGACTTCTGGCGGACGGTTGAATACGATTGTAGAGTCGAACCGCCAGTCATGCGCGCCACAGTTAACAATCAAGAGGTGCAGTTCTCATCGGAACAGATAAGGGTCGCCTTGCAGTTTGGGAATGAGACAAGAGATGATCCTACAGACTTTGTTGCTCCATTCAGAGATGGTGCTTTTTTAAGAATGGCTATTCTGGTCCATTGGGTGACACTCAGAGACGTAAGGGATTTTTGTTGGATCAATGGCGTTTTCTCATGCATGTGATGATCGTATGCATGTCGGGTCGTAAGGCTGGTACGGACGGGATGGGTGCGACGATGCAGTCAGCAATGACAGCACTGACTTACAACAAGCGTTACATCTTCAGTCAGATGGTGTTTTATGAGATAGACCGTCAGAGACGTGCGGTAGCTCGTGAAAGATTCTTGATGTATCCAAGATTCTTACAAATGATCTTGAATCATGTGGCACCTACGCTACCTCAGCGCCGTCCCATTCGATATGTAGAGAGCGTTAGCAAGAGGATATTCGCACAGTGCAGAGCGTCAAGTGCTCGAAGTAAACCAGAGCTTCGTCCACGACATACTCCACTTTTTGGTTATTTGATCAACCCGGCGTATGTTGCTCCTCGTGGGGACGAGTTTCGGGATCTGGCACTGCAACAGGCTGTTGGTTCCCAACCACCACCTGTGGTACAGCAAGCATTGCCTGCTGCTCCTGTTGTGGCACCGGAGGAACAAGTAGACCTTGAAGCTGCTTTTGGTGGCCAAGGATTTTTTGATATGGAACGAGTTGATCCTGAGGCAGAGGTTCAGGTCTCAATAGCAGAGGTTTCTAGTGTTGAAGTGTCAATGGTAGCTACGTCTGTAGCTGATTCTGAAAGAACCGACTCTGACTCCTCAGCTGATGATGTTGCTGAAGCAAGACAGATACTGGTCGCCCAAGAAAGAATTCATGGAAAAAGAAAGAAAGATACAGATGACCGTGAGTCTGATTTTGAGGAGGAGTTGGGTCGTTTGATTCGTCGATCTAAAAGGGTTAGAACTGGTGAAGGATCGGGAGCTGGTGAAAGCTCGAGGGTGGTTCGTTTCTCTCCACCCGCCTTATCTGGTATGACTATGGTCCCTGCGTCCATGACTGTGACAGGGCCAATCACCTCGGATGTTCCCGTGGTATCTACATCATCTTCATTTGGCATTCCACCCACTACTTTTCAGTTTTCGGCTCCAGAAATTGTTTCCTTGCCACCTCCTGCACTTACTCCATCGGAGGTTGTTGCAAGATTCGTTGAGTCGACACTGGTTGCCACTGTAGGTTTATCGGTTACAATACCATTTGCGGTTACTTTTCAGCCTGTTTCTGATGTTCCGACTACTTTGGGAATCCCTCCACCGTATGCTCAAGACATTTCTCATATGAGGTTTGATTTTGATGCAACTTTATCTGACTCGGACAGAATAGCAGCTCTTGAAAGGTTCGTGGCAGAACAGTCGAGAATAAACCTGATCCAGACTCACGCTATTCAGCGCCTTGTTGCAGAGAATCAGATTCAGTCGTCCCTCCTGGTTGAGCACGGTAAACTTTTTGATGCCTTGAAACAGTTCTTAGCATCTCAAGGGGAGACGAGCTGCAAGGGCGATGAGTTGCGGACGAAGAAGAGTAATGATAGAGACGATGATCCCAATGCATCGAAAGGTGCAGGTGGTGAGTTGCCAAGAACTGAACAAACTCTTGGGACTTCCACATCTCAGGGGGAGTCAACGGGTGCAACTGGTGGATCAGGGGGTGATGATGTGGTGGTAGTGGATGATGAGGAGGTGTTGAATGATGATATTGTAGGTGACGACGATGTGTTACCGGTTGAAGAGATTGAGAAGATAGGAGCTGACATTGTAATTGATAGTGAGATTGAAGAGGGAGAGATTGATGAGGATAATGTTGAGCATGAAATTCCAGAAGTTGATAAGTCAAATGTGGGTTATGATATGGGAAGCGATGAGACTGAATGGGAAGAGCAGCCGAGATGGAAAGAAGGCTACGCTCAATGGTTCGTAAAGACAAAGAAACCGGCGGTTCCTACTATGTTCAAGAAGAGTTACAACATCAAAGGGTATGCTGAATCGAAAAAGGGGATTATATGCTGGTTATATGATGAGCAGTTGAGGCTGTTTGTGATCAAACGTTTTGACGGAGTTTAGTATTTCAAAAGGTTGTTGAGATCATTGAATACCTTGCCGGAGTGTGAGGTGAAGGATTTAGCCAAGTTGGGGTTGATAAACAGGAGTGATGATAATATGGCTAGGATTATTGGAAAGATCGTGTGGAAAGAAAGTATAAAAGAGAAAAAGTTCGAGTTGTTAAAGCCGCAAAGAGGGAAGCTAGTTGAGGATAAAGACAGAGGTATGAGAGCTGATGGAAAACCTTGGATGGTAATGAAGTATAAGCCAATCCGGTGTTTAAAAGAAGTGCCGATGAAACAAATGCCTAAGGATGTCTTAAAGAATCTGAAATGGTGGTATGTCGATAGTGAAACAGCTGAAGCGGTGATGAAGGATGAAGATGAACAAGAGTTGCTGAGAGTGTATGATCCAATGCATTTGGTGAATTTGTCTCAAGCTGACTTGCATGTGCTGAACGAGAAAAAGATATTCTATATTCCTGCATGGAAAGAAGAAGCCAAGAAATACCAGAGAGTTGTCTCTGTCTGTATAAGACAGGGAGTTCATGCTTGAAGACGGGTGACTCGAGTTTTGGGATTACACGACACGTGATTGAAGATAGAGATATGAAGCTACTGCCAAGGGGGAGTCTGTTGGTGCATTATGTCAGTAGTTCAGTATCTAGTGTCTGTAATCGTGTTAGTTTGTTTTGTTTTGATTTGTATAGGTTGTCTCACAAGTTCGCCTAATATAAGCGAACTTGTGGACAAGCGAAGTTATAGACAACTTCGCCTAGTCTGTTAGGCGAAGTTGTCGATAACTATATATGCCTTAGCTACGGCTTTTGTTAAATAAGTTTTTCAGAACGTGTAATTGTGATTTGTATATCACGTGTTAAAGAAGTTGCAATACAACGTGTCTTTTGAGTATTGTAACGTGTATATGTGCTTGGTTTTAACGTATATCGCATCGAACACTCGTATCGTCTTACGTAGGGATTCCGCACCTACGTAGTACGAGATACTTCCGTGTAGATCCGGCTGGGAACCTACATGTTGACAGAGCTTCCACCATCGACTAGGATCTTGCGCACATAATGGTTAGCAATGAATAAAGTTACAATCAAACCATTGTGGTGAGGATCCTGTATGCTTGTTTTATCTTCTTCATCAAATAAAATTCTTTTGTCAGTTGTCAAGGTGGTGGATATGACTGGTTGTTCCCCCTTCTCCAACTTGGCCTCCTTGGCATGTCTCTTGGCCGAGGATAAGGAAGTACCGCATATATTTGAGCCGCCGGAGATGAAGTTGATTATTTGTGCATCTGGGGGAGGAGAAGTTGCTTTCTGTGGGACATCTTCAAGATCTTGGATCCTTGACTTTTTTTCTTCCCAAGAGCTCCTTAAAATGGCCCTTACTCAACAGATAACCAATTTCTCTCCTTAGTCCAATGCAATCATCAGTCACCTGACCGAAGTCTTCGTGGAATGCACACCATTTGGATTTGTCTTTGAAGGACGTTGAGTTCTCATTTCTCTGGGGCCACCTTGCTTTCTCTCCAAGATACTTCATGGTACAAATCAAACCATGAGTATCAACAGAGAAGCAATACTCGGAAAGACTTGAATAATCCTCATTATCATCATCTTCTTTGACTGCTCAGACATTTTGGTTGTTGAATTTTGAGTAAGGCTTCGAGTTGTTATTTCTGAATGAGGATCCTTGTTTCTTGTCAGGAGATTCTTTCTTTGTTTGAGCTCCTAACCGTTCTTGGATCCTCTTGTCATCCTCTAGCCGTATAAATCTAAGTGCCATGTTCCTGACTTCATCTAAAGTCCTGCAGAGAGTCATCACAAGATCGTCATAAAATGGGGAGCCCTTATGTAATCCCATCGTGAATGCCTCAATAGCCGTAGCCATATCAAGATTAGGGATATCTAGGGCTTCCCTACCAAACTTTGTAACATAATCCCTTAAGGATTCATCACTAAGTTGGACAACTCTATATAAATCACTAGTTAACTTTTCAAATTTCCTACTACATGAAAATTGGCTGTTGAACAAGTTAACTAAATGTGAAAAAGAAGTAACAGAAAAGGGAGAAAGACTTAGCAGCCACTTAAGTGCAGATCCTGTTAGTATGGATCCGAAACCCTTGCATAGACAAGCTTCCTTGAGTCTTTCAGGAATTTGGTTGATCTCCATTCTCTCCCAATATTGAGCCACGTGCTCTTCCGGATCAGTGGTCTCATCATCCATCTTCATGTTGGGGGTTTGAAAGCGTTTTGGGATCTCCGCATCACATATTGGTGGAGCAAATCTGGATATCTTATGGCTCCCCTATGGTATCTTAGGAATTGGTCGGACCAATCCTGGTACCCTGGTTATCATATCCTTAAGCTTTTGTAGCTCATTAGCCATAACCTGGTTGATACATGCACCCAGCATGGAACCAAGATTAGCATCTAAGGATATAGGGTTATATGTGTTACCTCTCTGTTGTGTGAATGTTGGAATCCTAGAGGAAGCCAAAATAAGTGCAAGAATTAATTTTTCTGAATGAGAATACCTGGCTTCAGCATCTAGAAGACTTTTACTTACATAATAGACGAGATGTTGTTCTCCTTCATGATCCTTTACAAGGACAACACTTACTGCATTTCCCGAGACAGCTAGGTACAAGGATAACAGTTCCCCGTATATTGGCTTCATTAACGCTAATGCTGAGGATAAGTAATCCTTCAAATCTTGGAGTGCAGCCTCATGCTTCTCCGTCGACTCGAACTTCTTATTCTTTCTAAGGATATCATAGAAATCCTTTCACTTCTCCGAAGTCTGAAGATGAATCTATTCAAGACTGCAATTCTTCCGGTCAACCTTTGCATGTCTTTAGCATTCACGGGTGACTTCAGGTTGATGATAGCTTGTATTTGCTCCGGGCTAGCCTCTATACCCCTTTTAGTGACCATATAACCATGGAACTTTCCCGCCTTAACACCAAAGTGTCTTTTAGATGGATTAAATTTCATGTTATACTAATCAAGGATATTGAAAGCTTCTTCCAAGTCTCTATGATGGTCCTCAGCCTTCTTGGATTTGACAACCATGTCTTCTATATAGACTTCCATGGTCTTCCCTAGCTGGTCTTTAAACATCATGTTGACTAGGCGTTGAGAAGTTGCACCTACATTTCTTAGTCCAAAAGGCATGGCAAAATAGCAATATATTCCAGTAGGAGTCATGAATGTTGTGTTTTCCTGATCAGCTGGTTTCATATGAATTTGTTGAAATCCAGAGGAAGCATCCATAAAGGTAAGCATCTCATGTCCCACTGTTGCATCCACCATGGAGCCTATATGTGGTAATAGGAAAGGATCCTTGAGGCATGCCTTGTTTAAATAAGTGAAATCGACACACACCCTCCACTTTCCATTCTTTTTTGAAACAACAACCACGTTAGCCAACCATCGAGGATACTTAACCTCTCTGATCATACCGGCCTTAAGAAGTTTTTCAACTTCTTCTTGTATGATCGCGCTCCACTCATGAGCGAATATCCTTCGCTTCTGATGGACGGGTTTAATAAAATTATTAAGGCCTAACTTATGAGTAATTACCTCCTTTGAAATACCTGTCATGTCTAAGTGCTTGAAGGGAAATGTGGATTTTCTTTGCTTGAGGAAGGATACTATATCCTCTTCAATCTGATTAGGGATACTTGATCCTAGAAAAACTTTTACGTCTGGATCCTCTCGAGCCTCCAGCACGCTCCTAGGATGTTGTTGTAGTTGCTATGCTATCGTTTGTTTAGCTGTCGTCTTCATGGATGAAGAGTAATAATTCTTAGCTTCCACTTGGTCACCATCTATCCTTACTACTCCCCAAGGAGTTGGTAGTTTGATGCACTGATGATAAGTAGAGGCTACTGCCTTCATTCCATGTAACCATGGCCTGTCAAGAATAACATTGCAACAAGATAGGTTATCAATAACACAAAAGTTTTGGTAAGAGTTTAACCCTTCAATGTAGATTGGGAGTTTGATGTCCCCCATTGTTTTCTTGGTTTCGCCACTGAAACCAACTAGCACTGACGTCCTAGGGATGATCTCCGAGTCTGGGATATTCATTTTCTGGAGTACATCATGTTGGATGATGTTGACAGAGCTTCCACCATCGACTAGGATCATGCGCACATAATGGTTAAAAATTAATAAAGTTACAATCAAGCCGTTGTGGTGAGGATCCTGTATGCTTGTTTTATCTTCTTCATCAAATAAAATTCTTTTGTCAGTTGTCAAGGTGGTGGATATGACTGGTCCTTCCTCGTTCTCCAACTTGGTCTCCTTGGCATGTCTCTTGGCCTAGGAGAAGGAAGTACCGCATATATCTGAGCCACCGGAGATGAAGTTGATTACTTGTGAATCTGGTGGAGGAGAAGTTGCTTTATGTGGGACATCTTCAGGATCTTAGATCATTGTCTTTTTTCTTCCCATGAGCTCCTTGAAATGGCCCTTACTCAGCAGATAACCGATTTCTCTCCTTAGTCCAATGCAATCATCAGTCACCTGACCGAAGTCTTCATGGAATACACACCATTTGGATTCGTCTTTGACGGACGTTGAGTTCTCATTTCACCGGGGCCACGTTGCTTTCTCTCCAAGATCCTTCATGGCACAAATCAAACCATGAGTATCAACAGAGAAGCAATACTTGAAAAGACTTGGATAGTCCTCATTATCATCATTTCCTTCTTCGAAAGCTCGAACATGTTGATTTTTGAATTTGGAGTAAGGCTTCGAGTTGTTATTTCTGAATGAGGATCCTTGTTTCTTGTCAGGAGATTCTTGCTTCTTTTGAGAACCTAACCATTCTTGGATCCTCTTGTCATCCTCTAGCTGTATAAATCTAAGTGCCATGTTCTTGACTTCATCTAAAGTCCTACAGGGAGTCATCAAAAGATCGTCATAACATGGGGAGCCCTTATGTAATCCCATCGTGAATGCCTCAACAGCCGTAGCCTTATCAATATTAGGGATCTCTAGGGCTTCCCTACCAAACTTTGTAACAAAATCCCTTAAGGATTCATCACTAAGTTGGACAACTCTATATAAATCACTAGTTAACTTTTCGAATTTCCTACTACATGAAAATTGGTTGTTGAACAAGATAACTAAATGTGAAAAATAAGTAAAAGAAAAAAGAGGAAGACTTAGCAGCCACTTAAGTGCAGATCATGATAGTATGGATCCGAAACCCTTGCATAGACAAGCTTCCTTGAGTCTTTCAAGAATTCGATTGATCTCCATGCTCTCCCTATATTGAGCCACGTGCTCTTCCGGATCAGTGGTCCCATCATCCACCTTCATGTTGGGGGTTTGAAAGCCTTTTGGGATCTCCGCATCACATATTGGTGGAGCAAATCTGGATAGCTTATGGCTCCCCTATGGTATCTCAGGAATTGCTCGGACCAATCCTCGTACCCTGGATATCATATCCTTAAGCTTCTTTAGCTCCTTAGCCATAGCCTGGTTGATACCTGCATCCTGCATGGAACCAAGATTAGCATATAAGGATATAGGGTTATATGTGTTACCACTCTGTTGTGTGAATGTTGGCATACCAGACGAATAGCTGAAGTAAGAAGTATATGCCATGGCAGTTGATCCACTGGAGGCAATAGTATGCATGTGAATAATGTCTCCTTCGTGGACCTCTGAGGATATTTGATGTTGACATCCTGAGGATCCTTGATTTTTGAGGAAGGATCCTTAAGGCTGGAGGAAGGATCCTTTATGATACAATCAAGAGGATCCTCGCTGAAGGATTGATAATCCTTGCTAGGGGAGAGAGGATCCTTGAGCTTGTAGACCCATGAATCCTGGATTATGGATAGATGATCCTTGTTGGAAAACTGAGGATCCCTGAGCTTGCTGACTCATGGATCCCGGTTGGAGGATATATGATCCTTGAATAGGTTGAGCCAAGGATCCTGGAGTGGTAAAATCCAGCATCCTAGGCATCAGGGGAGTCTGATTCTCTACTGGCCTCTTAGTCCTCTTGAGATCTTCTATCTCGTGAAGGATCTTCTGGTTGGTCCTCGTTTGCTGCTCCATATATGCTTTAACCTGCGAAAACATAGCAGAAACATCATTGTTAGATTTAACCACCGGAGTGGTAGCAGTGGTATTTGAGCTCTGGAAGACTGGTAGTTGTGTCTTGTTTCCATTAGCAGTAGCCCTTGGTGCTCCTGTCAGTGGAGGAGCCATCGGCGGTAAAGTTCTTGATGAGAGAGAAACAGAAGATGGCATGGTGGTTGAAGCAGAGGTTTGTTAAGAGGCCATTGAAAGTGATATGGGTAAAAGAGATTGAGAAGTGATATGAAATAATATGGATTATAGCACCAATTTCCCCACGGTGGGCGCCAAAATTTTTTTGGTCAAAAATCGTTTAAGGATCAAGTAACCAAATTTGTAAGGTGACGTCTAGTGTTATGATGATAATAACGATTATGAAATAGCTTCAAACACAAACACAAGGATTTGTTACGAGGAAAAGCCCTTAATCTTGTTCGGATCATCGGCACAAAAACCTCGGGTGATGACAAATCGTCTATCACCACTATATTAATCAAGAAATTGGATTACAAGAGATGGAGTTTATGATCAAAGGTTACAAATAGCTAAATGTATGTATGAACTGCTTAAAGAGTTCTTGAGAGAGTTTATGAATGTGTGCCATCAAGGAGTATAGCTAGTGAGTGTCAAGTGGCCTAATTTTGATCATAAACTCGTTATATAACAAAAATAACCACTAACTAAAACCTCCTACTAATCCACCACCTTCCCATTATCTTTATCCACGCCATTTGACCACGTGCTGAACAGGTTCAGTAGCGAAATATTTGGTAGACTAGGTCTTGGATCCGTTACACTTATTAAATATCAACCTTCACATAAGAAACAATCATTAGGAATACCAATTACTGAGGATCCTTGATCCTGACACAACTCTGGAACTCTTCAGAAGGATAATTGATCCAGACTTGTCTTCAAGAATAACATATCCTCAGTACTTAATTATTTGTGGCCTAACAAAACTGATATACACACAAGGATAAATAGTTGCGGTTGAATACTATATAATATAAAAATAGCTAGTTACGCATGTGTCCCCAAAAGATAAAATAAGTAAAATAGGGGAGTGAGATACTCACCTAATTAGATGATCTAAACAAACATAATTTTAAGACAACAACGAGGACGGTAAATCAATCTCCGACGGAATGGCCTAATAAAGAATGAGTGCAGAAAATAAATAAAGATACTTGACGGTTTAAAAGAAAAGGTGGGAATTGGATGACCAATTATTATAACTTTATATAATAGTTAATTTTATTACAGCTTTTATCATTTTTATAGATCTTTTAATTCATATATTAAATATTATAATTTATTAATCCATGTTAATAATATAAGTAATAAAAGGTTAATTAAATCATTTAAATATATACAAAATACATACTTATGATGATAATACTTAAATAAATATTTATAAGATTTTGGATAGATTATATAAAGAGATTTGTTTTAGATAATAATTTTAAAATAAAAATACATTTCATGTTTATATATATTGTAACATCCTAAAATTTATATTAATAAAAAAGGAATTATGTTTGTTTAAGGTGTGATAATATTTAATTAAGAGATTAAAATAATAAAGAGTATGGACTTAGGTGGGAAAGATGAATTAAGGGATGGGATGGGCCTTAGGTCCACGGGCTTTAGAGGGTATAAATACCCCCCTTAAACCTCCCTAAAACCCTAAATCCCTCATTTATATCTTTCTTATTCTCTGCACACTCTGAAACACACACACAAGCACTCCATACATAGCCATGACGTAGAAGAGAGATTCAAGACCAAAACCAAGCCTAGATCTTGATATAACTTGACTATACGAGCAAGATACAAGATCATAGTTAAATATCAAAGCTAACCGAAGCCTAAAAACGCATAAAGGTATGTTCTTTACATATAAAGGTTATGTTTTTTTATGAACGGTTTGCCCTAAAACTTAACCCTAGAGTAGATCGGGTCTATAGGAACCACAAAGTTACAAACTTGATGTTTAAAATGGACTTAACGAACTCATGGATGTATACGGCTCATAAAGAAACCCTAGATCTAGCCTTTGAATGTTTTAAACTCATAAAGGTTCAAGCTTTATGGATAAACGGGTTGGGTCTTGGCCAAAAATGTGAATGGAAACGGGTTAAGGATGATATAATATCGTAATGAGGGTTTAGAGGTTAAAGCATGTAATGAAATGATGATAAAAGACCAAACTATAGCAGCTCATTCGATTACACCTATGTGATTCGAATACATGCATACAAATTCGAATAAAATGTGGTATTCGAATATATCTAGAACTCGCATATCATGATTATGATCGATTACAATGGGACTCGCATACAAAGGATATATTCGAATACATTAAAGCCATTCGCATACAATGATGAAACTCGAATACAAAGGATGGTTCGATTACATGATCACACTCAAATACAATATAGGGACTCGATTACATGTCCCTTTTCGAATACACTATGTTGATTCGATTACATTAAAAAGGTCTGAACACATGCATGTATTCGATTAAAATAGGGTTCGAATACATGTATGCATTCATTACAATACCCAGATTCGAATACAATCGTTATGTTTGATTACTTTGTATCATTCGAATACACTAAGGATGCCCGATTACAATGAGGACTAGCATACATGGGTATAACCCGATTACAATACATGGACTCGATTACATTGATAGACTCGATTGCATTGATAAACTCGAATACATGCACGCATTCGATTACAATAAAAGGTTTCAGATACATGCATGCATTCGCTTGTAATACAAGGGTTCGAATACATGTATACATTCAATTACAATGCATACGTTCGATTACATAGGCATGTTCACATACATACGGTAGATTCGAGTACATGCATATACCCACATACATGCAACATATTTGAATACACTTAAGGACTCGAATGCATGGGTGATTCGAATACATGGTATGTTAGATGCTTGATTATTCTTTGAAACCTTTATGTTATGAATACAAAATTGTATTCTAAGTGACCTCCACTCAATACAGAAAAGAAAGAAAGAAAGATTTACCAAGGATTGAAGTAATTGATTACAAAAGGAAAGAAAGAAAGGAAAACATTGTATTCAAATACAAGGGTGTTTGAGGGTAAATTTATATCCTAAGTAAATTGTATTCTAATACAAGACCATACCTTATAAGGTCATTAGAATATACCAGACTTGGCCATTTTGGCTAAAACTTGAATAAAGTGAGTAGGACAAATATTGATACATGTAATTAATGTACAGTTATCCGAGCACAGTTAAAGAGAGGGATAACGATTAACGGAGAACGTAACAGGATCCAGGTGAGTTTCTAGCCCCATTTCCTTGTTATGTTTTCGGGGTTGTGTGCATACTCGATGTGATTAATTAATACACTTACCTTGAGTGATAAGTGTATGATATGTGATTGTTTTATGTATTATGTATGAATGATATATGAATGCTATAGAAAGATTGAAAGTATGTATAAATATAAAGAAATGTATGGTATGGTTGCACGGAATAAAGGAACCGGTCCCTAATAACATCTGTGAGGATAGGGACCAGACCCTAATAATATCTGTGAGGGTAGGGACCAGACCCTAATAATATTTGTGAAGTTGGGGACCAGACCCTTACAATATATGTGATGTTAGAGACCAGACCCTTACAATATCTATGTGGTTATAGGGATGAAGGCTCTTTAAGTTGTATGGATATTTATGTATGTACTATGAAGGTAAAGAAAGTATGAAGAATGAATGTATGAACGTATGTAAGAAAGTAATGTGAACAGGTTAAGTATGAATGGTGTACACACCTTCGGGCATGTGTGCAAGTATGTGAACTAATTGTATGTTGCTTTATTAACCAGAACTCACTCAGCGTAGCTTACTTTTAGTATGCACGCATGTGAGTAGAATGAGGCAATTCGTTTAATGTGGACACATGGAATGGAATTGAATACACTAGCATCTCAAGGAAATGTTATGATGTTTTAAAGACTATGTTTTATTTTTAAAAGAGATGTTTGTAAAAGACAAGATTTGGAAGTTATGTAATATATTATGGTTGAAGTATTTATATTCCACGAAAGTTTAAATTAACTCTGATATTTAGAACTGTGTTTATGAGTAAATACAACGTCCAACTTGAGGCATCGGTGACGGGGCCTTACATATATTCTTATTATTAATAAATATATCTTTTAAATAAGTATTGTAAATAATCAATAAGAAAAGAAAGAAGATGTCAGTTAAAGATAGCCATTTTTCACTCGAGCAAGCTCAGTATAGGTAAAGTGTATGGCTAAATAATAATGTATATTGATGTTAGCTTAATTGCTAAAGAAAGGGTATGTGAATGTTAGGGATAAGATTAATTGATTGTCTGATTGATTAACTGTTTAAAAGAAGAAATTAGCACTAATAGACTCATAAAGGGAAGTGTACAGGACACGGAAAGTAATGTGATCAGCTAATCACAGCTGGCCAATGTTATTACCTGTTAGCCTTACTATCCTTGTACTAAATAGTTCCTTGAGTGATGATGTTTGTGTTTCCTTATAGAATGCGAATGGCTGAAGCAAGGAAGACCGTTGGGTAAAGAGGTCGCAAGAGACGTCGTGGCAGGCCACACATTGTCCGAGAACCTTCTGTAAGAACAGCCACTAACACCGGGGAAAAAGGAAGTGCAGCTGGTCAAAATCCGAGCAACAACGAAGGGTATCAACTTGACCTGCTGTTCAAGCTACCATTGCTCAAGCTGTTGCAGCTGCCGTGAAGAACTTGAACCCTGAAAAGTCTGCTGGAAGTCATGCCAGAATTGCCGAGAGATCAGGGGATAATGGTAAGAAAGATGATGAGGGAGAGAAGGGTGACTCGAGTGAAGTTTGATCTGTGAAAGTTGACGATAGGAAGAGAGGCCGAGGCAGGTGTAACTACAAGTCCTCCAAAGGTTACGACCCGCCAAAGCTGACTGGTTTAGGAGACGCAATCGCTACTCTCCAATGGATAACCGCGATGGATAAGGTTATCCGAATTAGCAAGTATCGTCCCGACCAAGCCGTGGGTTATGCTACCCAATCATTCAGTGATGAAGCAATGTACTGGTGGGAGTCGGTTGAGCAGAATAAGAGTCAGGAAGAGATTAAGGCCTTGAAATGGGACGACCTAAAGGATATGGTCATGAAACGGTTTTGTGTTGATGCTGAGGTTGAAAGGGCTGAGATGAAGTTTTTGAATCTAAAGGCTGTTAAGATGACACACCGTGAGTATACTACCGAATTCAACCGAATGTCTAGGTTGGTGCCTGATATGGTTAACACTGAGGCCAAGAGGATCAAGTGCTATGTGATAGGACTGCCACAAAATGTCTACACGCTAGTCAAGGCAAATAAAGCGGCTACTTTTGACTCTGCTATCGAACTCGCAGAGATAGTTTATGATGACCTGGCAGTGGACGATGTGGTGGTGGAGGAGAAGAAAGATAAGAATTGGGTCGCTCCTGTCAAATGACCCGGTAGTCAATTGTGGAACCCTAGGGACAAGAAGCAGAAGGTATGAGGGAAGAAGTCGTTCATGACTTGTGGTAAAATACACAGAGGGAAGTGCAAGTGGAGTAGGAGTTAGGATGTCTGTCACAAATGTGGGAAAGCTCATGGTGGGGAATACAGGCTTGGGTCTAATGTGTGTTATAAGTGCGAGAAGGTAGGGCATTATGCCAATGAGTGCAGTGCAAAGCCCGCATGTTACAAATTTGGCAAGACATGCCATATGGCAAGAGAGTGCATCGATGGTTAAGCCGAAGGAAGTGGAAAGAAGGATACTGGTCAAGCTAGGCCAAAGACCAGGGCCTACATGCTGACCCAGGAGCAAGCCAAGCAGGTCCCAGATGTTGTGACGGGTACATTTCTAGTAAACGGTATTTCTGCTTCAGTATTGTTTGATTCGGGAGCTAATAGGAGTTTTGTAGCTACACCATTTAGTAAATTAGCTAGAATGAAATATTGCCGAGTGCATGAACCCTTTATAGTAGAAAACGCTAGTGACACCTCGGTTAAAATAATGAAAATTGTTAAGGATTGTAAGATAGAGTTAGAGGGAAGTGAGTTCCCTGCTACTTTGTATGTGATGACCTTAGGAGGGTTCGATGTGGTTTTGGGAATGGATTGGTTATCTGAGTTTGAAACTCATATAGTGTGTAAGAGTAGGATAATAAGGTTAAATTCCTTGGATGGTAGTACGGTGACGGCTTATGGTGATAAAGAAAGTTCAGGGCTTAATGTCATTTCGATGATAAAAGCCGAAGGTTTGTTACGACGAGGGTGCGGCTCCTACCTGGCGTATGTTGTCAACGTTACGGCCGAGATGAAAGAAATGAAAGATGTTCCTATCGTGTGCGACTACCCAGAAGTATATTCCCCGAGGATCTTCCAGGGTTGCCACCTGAGCGAGAGATAGAATTCCAGATAGATTTAATACCAGGAGCCCAGCCCGTCGTGAAAGCACCTTACCGTCTAGCACCGTCCGAGATGAAAGAATTGATTTCCCAAATACAAGAACTCCTCGACAAAGGTTTTATAAGAACAAGTGTTTCCCGTGGGGTGCGCCGATGTTGTTTGTTAAGAAGAATGATGGAAGTATAATGTGCATTGACTATCGTGAGTTGAACAAGCTTACGGTGAAGAATAGATATTTGTTGCCATAGATTGATGATTTGTTTGACCAACTGCAAGGTTCGAATTGGTTCTCCCGAATAGATCTCAGATCAGGCTATCATTAGCTAAAGGTGAAAGAGGTAAACATCCCTAAGACAGCGTTTCGGACGCGGTATGACACTAAGAGTTTCTCGTGATGTCATTCGGTCTAGCGAATGCTCCCGCAGCATTTATGGACATGATGAATAGGGTGTGTCGGCCGACGTTGAATAAGTCAGTTATCGTTTTCATTGATGATATATTGATTTATTCAAAGAGCGAATCGGATCATGTTGCGCATCTGAGGGAAGTATTGGAGGTTTTTAAAGAAGAAAAGTTGTATGCTAAGTTTTCGAAATGCGCATTCTGGTTGCGAGAAGTGCAATTTCTAGGTCACATGATTAATCCTGATGGGATTACCTACGACCCAGCTAAGATTGAGGTGATAACGAATTAAAAGACTCTGCAGAACCCGACTAATATACGAAGCTTCTTAGGGTTGGCTGGCTATTATAGGAGATTCATCGAGGGCTTCTCCAAGATATCTGCACCGTTGACTAGTATGACCCGAAAGTATGTAGTATTCAGTTGGGGTTGTTTCGGTCAAAAATTAACTACTAACTTTTGATCAAATTAGTGCGTGAGGCTAGGTGCTAAATGGCAAAAAGATCAGACACAAAGATATGATCACGAGGGAAAAAACCCTTGATTATAATAGTCTTCGTTTCGGTCAAGAGTTTACAACTTAATCCTTAGTCGAATTTGCTTTGGTTAAGGATTATGAACGTCACTTTTGGACGAATTAACGCTTGATTATTATGATCTCCGGCACAAAAAACCCCCGGATGGTGACGGGGATTTGGTTGTTTGTACTGACGTTTCTCATCATGGGTTAGGTTGCGTGTTGATGCAATGAGGAAGGGTTATAGCTTATGCGTCCAGAAAGTTGAAAGTTCACGAAAGTACGTATCCGACACATGATTTAGAGCTAGCAGATGTAGTGCATGCTCTCAAGATATGGAGACATTACCTGTATGGAACTAAGTGTACTATTTACACAGATCATAAAAGTTTAAAGTATTTCTTCGAGCAGAAAGAGCTGAACATGAGACAAAGAAGATGGCTAGAATTGATAAAGGACTACGACTGCAATATCAAGTACTACCCTGGAAAGGCTAATATGGTCCCTGACGTGCTAAGCTGTAAGAATGAGGAAGTCATTGGGACAGTGAAGTCGTATAAGTTAATTGTTAGCTCGGATCTCTTTGAAGAAATCATCAAGGTACAGTCTGAGGTTCTTGCAGATGATGGACTAACAAAGAAGGAAAGAACTGTAGGGCAACAAGACGAGCTGATGGAAAACATTCATGGAGTTAAGATTAGGTTTAACCTTATGTAGATTCCACGCCATGGGAATCTCAGAGGTCGAATCTTAGATGAAGCTCACAAGTCAAGATACTCTATTCATCCAGGATCTACCAAGATATATCAGGATTTGAAAAGAGACTACTGGTGGCCAGGAATGAAGAATGATGTGGTTGATTACGTCAGTAAGTGCTTAACTTGTTTACAAGTTAAAGTAGAGCATCAGAAGCCTTATGGGAAAATGCAGCCTTTGGAGATACCTGAATGGAAATGGGAACACATCACCATGGATTTCATAACTAAGCTACCTCGTACAGCTAAGCATCATGATACCATCTGGGTGATTGTGGACCGTTTAACAAAGAGTGCTCACTTTCTGCCTATACGAGAGGCTATCTTGTCATAAACGTTAGCAAGTTTGTTCATAAAAGAGGTTGTGACTAAGCATGGAGTGCCATTGTCGATTGTGTCTGATAGAGATACTCGATTTACTTCGAGATTCTGGAAGAGGTTCCATGAAGCCATGGGAACAAGATCGAACATCAGTACGGCGTATCATCCTCAAACCGATGGACAGTCTAAAAGGACGATCCAAACCCTTGAGGATATGCTAAGTGCTTGTGTTTTAGACTTTTGAGAAAGTTGGGATGATCATCTGCATCTGGTAGAGTTCTCTTATAACAACAACTACCATTCAAGCATATGTATGCCACTGTTTGAAATGTTGTATGGAAGACGTTGTAGAACTCCCGTCTGTTAGGGTGAGATTAGTCAGAAAGAACTCGGAAGTTTAGAAGTTGTTCAAGAAACCTCGACAAGGTCCGATCAGATCAAGGAAAGAATGAAAGCTGCTCAAGACCATCAGAAGTCGTATGCTGATAATTGGCAACGACCGATTGAGTTTAACGTTGGTGACAATGTGATGCTCAAGGTCTCGCCTTGTAAAGGAATTATCCATTTTAGGAAGAGGGGAAAGTTGAGTCCAAGGTACATTAGACCATTTAAGATTATAGATCGTGTGGGTGAAGTGGCTTATAGGCTTGATTTACCCGAAGAGTTAGAAGGAATTCATTCAACCTTCCATGTTTCTCATCTGAGGAAGTGTCTAGCTGATGACACGTCTCATGTGCCATTGGTAGATATTGAGGTTGATGAACAGCTGAACTACACTAAGCAACCTGTAGAGATAGTTGACCGCAAGGAAAAGCAACTTCGTCACAAGGTTATACCCTTAGTGAAGGTGATATGGAAGCATCACAAGGGATCAGACGCTACTTGGGAAGTTGAGGAAGAGATGCGCAAGTTTTACCCAGATTTGTTTTATTAATAGTTAGGTTTCGGGGACGAAACCTCTTTAAAGAGGAAAGACCGTTTAAGATTATAGATCATGTGGGTGAAGTGGCTTATAGGCTTGATTTACCCGAAGAGTTAGAAGGAATTCATTCAACCTTCCATGTTTCTGATCTGAGGAAGTGTCTAGCTGATGACACGTCTCATGTGCCATTGGTAGATATTGAGGTTGATGAACAGCTAAACTACATTGAGCAACCTGTAGAGATAGTTGACCGCAAGGAAAAGCAACTTTGTCACAAGGTTATACCCTTAGTGAAGGTGATATGGAAGTATCGCAAGGGATCAGATGCTACTTGGGAAGTTGAGGAAGAGATGCGCAAGTTTTACCCAGATTTGTTTTATTAATAGTTAGGTTTCGGGGACGAAACCTCTTTAAAGAGGAAAGACTTGTAACATCCTAAAATTTATATTAAAAAAAGGGACTATGTTTGTTTAAGGTGTGTTAACATTTAATTAAGAGATTAAATATAATAAAGAGTATGGACTTGGGTGGGAAAGATGAATTAAGGGATGGGATGGGCCTTAGGTCCATGGGCTTTAGAGGGTATAAATACCCCCTTAAACCTCCCTAAAATTCTAAATCCCTCATTTATATATTTCTTATTCTCTACATACTCTAAAACACACACCCAAGCACTCCATACATAGATGTGACGTAGAAGAGAGATTCAAGACCAAAACCAAGCCTAGATCTTGATATAACTTGACTATACGAGCAAGATACAAGATCATAGTTGAATATCAAAGCTAACCGAAGCCTAAAAACGCATAAAGGTATGTTCTTTAGATATAAAGGTTTTTTTTTATGAACGGTTTTCCCTAAAACTTAACCCTAGAGTAGATCAGGTCTATAGGAACCACAAAGTTACAAACTTGATGTTTAAATGGACTTAACGAACTCATGGATGTATATGGCTCATAAAGAAACCCTAGATCTAGCCTTTGAATGTTTTAAGCTCATAAAGGTTCATGCTTTATGGATAAACGAGTTAGGTCTTGGCCAAAAATGGGAATGGAAACGGGTTAAGGATGATATAATATCGTAATGAGGGTTTAGAGGTTAAAGCATGTAATGAAATGATGATAAAAGACCAAACTATAGCAGCTCATTCGATTACACCTATGTGATTCGAATACATACATACAAATTCGAATAAAATGGTGGTATTCGAATATATCTAGAACTCGCATATCATGACTATGATCGATTACAATGGGACTCGAATACAAAGGATATATTCGAATACATTAAAGCCATTCGCATACAATGATGAAACTAGAATACAAAGGATGGTTCGATTACATGATCACACTCGAATACAATATAGGGACTCGATTACATGTCCCTTTTCGAATACACTATGTTGATTCGATTACATTACAAAGGTCTGAACAATTGCATGTATTCGATTAAAATAGGGTTCGAATACATGTATGCATTCATTACAATACCCAGATTCGAATACAATCGTTATGTTTGATTAATTGTATCATTCGAATACACTAAGGATGCCCGATTACAATGAGGACTAGCATACATGGGTATAACCCGATTACAATACATGGACTCGATTACATTGATAGACTCGATTGCATTGATAAACTCTAATACATGCATGCATTCGATTACAATACAAGGTTTCAGATACATGCATGCATTCGCTTGTAATTCAAGGGTTCGAATACATGCATACACCCACATACATGCAACATATTTGAATACACTTAAGGACTCGAATGTATGGGTGATTCGAATACATGGTATGTTAGATGCTTGATTGTTCTTTGAAACCCTTATGGTATGAATACAAAATTGTATTCTAAGTAACCTCCACTCAATACAGAAAAGAAAGACAGAAAAATTTACCAAGGATTGAAGTAATTGATTACAAAAGGAAAGAAAGAAAGCAAAACATTGTATTCAAATACATGGGTGTTTGAGGGTAAAATTATATCCTAAGTAAATTGTATTCTAATACAAGACCATACCTTATAAGGCCATTAGAATATACTAGACTTAGCCATTTTGGCTGAAACTTGAATAAAGTGAGTAGGAAAAATATTGATACATGTAATTAATGTACAGTTATCCGAGCACAGTTAAAGAGAGGGATAACGATTAACGGAGAAAGTAACAGGATCCATGTGAGTTTCTAGCCCCATTTCCTTGTTATGTTTTCGGGGTTGTGTGCATACTCGATGTGATTAATTAATACACTTACCTTGAGTGATAAGTGTATGATATGTGATTGTCTTATGTATGATGTATGAATGATATATGAATGCTATAGAAAGATTGAAAGTATGTATAAATAAAAAGAAATGTATGGTATGGTTGCACGGAATAAAGGAACCAGACCCTAATAATATCTGTGAGGATAGGGACCAGACCCTAATAATATCTATGAGGGTAGGGACCAGACCCTAATAATATCTGTGAGGGTAGGGACCAGACCCTAATAATATTTGTGAAGTTGGGGACCAGACCCTTACAATATCTGTGATGTTAGAGACCAGACCCTTACAATATCTATGTGGTTATAGGGTGGAAGGCTCTTTAAGTTGAATGGATATTTATGTAGGTACTATGATGGTAAAGAAAGTATGAAGAATGAATGTATGAACGTATGTAAGAAAGTAATGTGAACAGGTTAAGTGTGAATGGTGTACACACCTTCGGGCATGTCTGCAAGTATGTGAACTAATTGTATATTGCTTGATCAACCAGAACTCACTCAGCGTAGCTGACTTTTAGTATGCACGCATGTGAGTAGAATGAGGCAATTCGTTTGATGTTGACACATGGAATGGAATTGAAGACACTGGCATCTCAAGGAAATGTTATGATGTTTTAAAGACTATGTTTTATTTTTAAAAGACTCTAGATGTTTGTAAAAGACAAGATTTGGATGTTATGTAATATATTATGGTTGAAGTATTTATATTTCACGAAAGTTTAAATTAACTCTGATATTTAGAACTGTGTTTATGAGTAAATACAACGTCCAACTTGAGGCACCGGTGACGGGGCCTTACATATATTCTTATTATTAATAAAGATATCTTATAAATAAGTATTGTAAATAATCAATAATATATAATAAATAATGATATTTGAATAACTATAATCTATAATATATATATATATAAGCGAAACCATAAAAATCATAGTGTCACTATGTGGCCGCTCCCTCTTTTGTTGGAGTCACCAAATTTGTTTGATTTTCAAATTGAGGCTTCTCATGCATGTGACCCTAATTCAAGGGTATGAGTCTCATCAAACCCAGATATTTTTTAAACGGGTTATAACGTCTCATTAAATTAAAAACTACTCTCACCAAATATTTGATATAAAAATACTATAAAGTAGGGATATGCTAAAAATTAATATCTGATTTATTTAAAAAAAAGATATATATAATTTATAATTAAAAAACCAATTTTATAGTAAAAAAATAAACGGGTATTGGATCTCATCAAACCTATATAACTTTTAAACCGGGTTATAACATCTCATTTATTTATGAAACAATTTATCATCAAACCATAAGTATATTATTAACTTTTGTACAATAAAAAAATCAAAAAATAAATATTAAAAACAAATAATATAAAACAACCCCCGTAATACGGGGGGTAAAAACTAGTCTTTTATAAAATACTTGAATTTATATATTATATTTTAGTATATTAAATAACATGTTAAAATTTAAATATATATTTTATAGTAAAACTCTTTAACAATTTTTAATAACTAAAATATATACATACATACATACATACATATACATATACATATATATATATATATATATAATGGTTCAAATAAAAAACAATTGTTTTATGATAAATGTGAGAAGACTTTTAAATAAAGTATACCACATAAATAGGACACTACACCATGCAAATAAAAAACTATACAACTTTTAAAAACTACCAATCTCAACCACTAGATCCTAGATCCAAGGGTCTACATCTATTCTTATTCTTCTCACAAAACTATTGTTTTTTACATTAACTCTACCATATATATATATATATATATATATATATATATATATATATATATATACTAGTTTGAGCCCCGTGTATTACACGGGGAATTGATGAAAATTTTAAAATTTGAACATTAATTAAAATCCAATCGACAACGCAATTATCATATATTGTTAATAAAATTACAATTTATATTAAAATTATAGGAATTACTAAAGAAACATTACGTAAATATTTACTAATAAGAAAATATTTCCTTGTACACTACGTTTGCTGTTGTGTTGGTCAATATACCTAGTTTATCAATAATCAAAATTTTTAGTCAATGGCTGCCTGTAAATCTTGACAAAGCGATATAGATGTCCGTGTGAAACACGGGTTCTTTCAAGTACAAGCCAACCATAAATAATAAAACAAGATTATGTATTAAATCTTAATCTTAAATATATATAAATGAAATCTTCTTAAATTCTCTTAAACCACCAGATTGATTTATTTGTAAATGAAGGTCTCTCATGCATTTAAATCGAATTCACGGGTATGGTTCTCACCAAACTCAGATAGCCTTTTAAACGAGTTATAACATCTCATTATATTAAAAATTAATCTAATCAAATATTTTATATGAAAATCCTATAAAATAGGGATATACTAAAAATTAATATTTAATTTCTTTAAAAAAGATATATATTATTTATAACTTAAAAACAATTTGTTGTAAAAATAACCAGGTCATGGGTCTCACTAAACCCATATAGCTTTTAAATCGGGTTATAACATGTCATTTATTTGTGAAACCCTTTCATCATCAAATCTTAAGTATATTAATAATTACCTTACGATAAATAAAATTAAAATCCAAAAAAATATATAAATATTAGAAATGAATAATATAAAACAACCACGTATTACAAGAAATATAAGATAGTTATATATATATGTGTGTGTGTGTGTGTGTGTGTTTGTGTGATAGCTAAGAAAAGAAATTCATGATTCTAGCTTTCCAAAATAAACCAAAAGAATAAATTTAAATTGTTAGTATGTCGATAAACAAATTTATGAGATTGTGGTCAATGTATATAATGGAAACTTTTAAAGAAGAAAGTATTTTAATTGACTCTTATTTTATATACCTGAAATTACTAAAAAAAAATAATAAAGCAATGTTCCGATCACTTCAATCCTATTTGGCATGTTCTTTTTCTGTAGCTAAATTGTTTCATTTTATTACTTAAAGATAAACATGACATTAAAATATAAAAAGAAGAAATAAATAAGCATTAAAAACTTGCTTTATATATACATAGGAATAAGGCTATTTTGGGTTGGGTAATGACCCACATGGGATCCAAATAACAAAATGGGTTTAAAATTGTGAGGATGGTTGAGAGAGTGACAAGTGGCACAAATTGGTATTCTTTTATTAGAGTAGTATATGTATATGTGTGTGTGTGTGTGTGTGTGTATAAATATATATGATTTTAACTAAAGTTTGATAAGATAACTAGTTAAAATGTCAATTTTAACAAAATACTGATTAATTACTAATTTTATAATATTTAAATATTAATTAATGATTTAAATAATGGAATTCAATGGTTTAATTGAAAAAAAGAAACAAAGTGGGTTGGGAGGGTTCGAACCCGCGCCCCCAGCGGTTCAAGAGTTTAACCCAACCACCCTAGCCAACTGGGCTAGGGTGCTAACTGGTTGAAATCTGGAACTGGTAAAACTTAAACACACAGCCACAAATACCATAAAACATAAAGAACCTTAGAAATCTAAATTGATTAATCTGTTTAACGTTTGATTAAATTGATTTTACGGTTAAGATTATTTGATCAAAGACGAACTGACTACATGAAACAATTACCTGATACAAAGATTATAAGAGGGTTAATTAGTTAGAACAGGGCCACTATAAATGCGATGAAAATCAGGCATCAACAGCAACTATGATCTAATTGATGATGGGGCTTTGGTAAGCGATGTGTTAAGGAGCGTGTATGAAGAATTAATTGCGTTATAAAGTTCTATATATGTATAATCCCCAATAAGCGAAGACGGTTTACTTAATATGTTAATACGAATCGATATGATCATGGATTCCTAATTACTATCGTCGGTGAGCTCGTTATGGTATGAAGGACGATATACATAAATCATGTCTATGATTAGAACGTAGATTACGGCTCAAGAAATAATATGGTATATGGGTTACGGGTTGGATATGAATATGGGTATTGATAATTGGATACGGGTTAAGAATATAATAATGTTTACAGAAATTGCAATTAGGTTCCTGAGTTATAAGAGTGGAGATGGAATAGGGTTAAAGTATACTTTAGGGTAAAAATTGCATATAAATCAAAGTTAATTATATGTTTATTAAATAAAATAATAATAATAATAAATATCTTGATACACGTGATGTTTTATCCAAAATAACCCGAACATGAAAACGGGTCGGATAACGGTTATTAAAATAATAAATTAAAAGTTTAAAACCCGAGTTGTTACAATATCTGCGAATGTAAAGAACAGACCCTAATAATATATGTGGATGTAAGGAACATACCCTAACAATATCTGCGAAGGTTATAGGGCGAAATGCTCTTTAAAACATATAAATAATTATGTAAGAATGAAAACATGAAATAAGGAATGAAGGTATGTATGTAAGCAAGTATGAAAGAAAAGGTAACATACTAAGTATGTTATATGTATCTTGGGATACGTATGTATGTAAGTTTGCGAATGTATTTTATGTTGCTTGATTAACTATAACTCACTCAGCGTAGCTGACTTTTAGTATGCACGCAAGTGAGTAGGATGAGACAAATGACTTGAAGAGGGACACATGACCGTTGAATAAAGAAGCTGGCATCTGAAGACTTAAATTCTGATGTTTGAACTTAAAGACACGGTTTTATATTGTTCAAGTTTCAAGACTGATGTAATATATGTTTGAAATATTATATTCCGCTAAAAGTTTTAATTAACTCTGATACTTAGAACTATATTTATGAGTAAATCTGACGCTAAAATAAAGCACCGGGATCGGAGCCTTACATTAAACCTCTATATACTCCAAACATGTACAAAATACCAAATGTACCAGTACCGTACCCGTACTTGTACCCGATTGTACCTGTACCAAAATTCAACAAAAGTGAGTACCAATATCCGTACCGAATAAGCTAAACCGGTACGGGTACGGTACAGATACGAGTAAGGGTATTTGGGACAAAATGCTCATCCCTAATTAGAACTGTAAATATACCGCGGATATAATTGAAAAATGAAATGCAAAGAAATTAATTATTTATTATAAGTTTAGCGTGGTAAAAAAATTTTAAATCTTCATTTGTTAACATTAAATTTTGAAAAGGTAATTTCTATTTATATATGGCGTAAGCCGTGAGGTTTATTGCAGAGCATGTTAATGTACATAAAAAAACATCAACCAAAGGGTACGTGCCCTAGCGATATAAATATGTGTAAATGGTATTTTTTTTCGGTAAGATTGAGAGTTCGAGTATGGTAATAAATATTAGGTTATGTTTGGCAATGAGCTTTTAGGAGCGTCTAGCTTCAAGCTTTTAAGAAAAAATTCATATTCAATAAAAAGCTTTCTTTAGTTAAAGTAGTTTCAAGCTTTTAGATTGGTAGAAAAAACTCCATATTTGAACGATAATAATGCTAGTGTTTGAAAAAAAGTTAGCTACAAGCTTTTACATTTGAATTTACAAGTTTGATACTTGAACTTTTATCAACTTTTGTTAATTTATATAATAGTTACAAATTTAACTCTTATTCAAAATTAACTACCCCCACGACTTTTTAGGGGTTGTAACTTTTTCACACGTTAATAGTTTTTTAAACAATTACATAATAAAATGAGCATTTTATTCTCTTTAATTTGAGTATGATATTGTTATACTTCTTTAACTTTAAAAAATTATCATACTGTGTGATTATCAGCTAAGATTGGTAACAAGTCTGGTCAGGTGAGCTCGAGTCATGTGTAAGACCAAATTAGGGTCAGAACGAGTCAATACCAAAATGGTTAAATTAGTTTGGTTCGTGTCGGTACGCTTTTGAGTCGAAAGGGGTCAGGTCAGAACATGTTTCAGTGTAGAATAGTGCATGTTCAGAAGGGGACTCAGATCAAAATAGGTTGGTTAAAAAAATTGTCTATTTGATATTACTGTATATTTCAGCTTTTTTCTTGATTTTCGACATCAGTTGCACGCTTACTGCTTTTCCACGAATTTCACGTCTGCATTCGGGTTACGTATGCACTGTCATCAGGTGAATCATGGACCGACACTGATTATGCGGTTGATGTTAGGTTGTGCGCCCATTCCGCCGCACCACGCATGCACCCAACTAGTTTTATAAAATGATCTCGCTACTCTGCCAAACACCTAAATATATTTAAAAAGCTATAGCTAACAGCTAATAGCTTCCGGCCATCAGCTTCCAACTTTCAGCTAACAGCCACCCGCTAGTTTTCTCAAACATACCCTAAGGGTTTATGTGTTGGTGGTTAAAAAGAACATAGAAACTGATTCATATTTTAATGGGATAGTAAGATGGTTTAAGTGTGAAATTGAAAGTTAAGGGTTCAATCCCTATAATATGTATTATTTAAGTGATAAAAAAAACATGAAAAACCACGAATTTAATTTCTTCTTATGTTTAAAATACTTAGACACTCATTTCCATTTGTAAACATAAAATTGAAATTTGGTTTGAAATTCGGTTTGTTTTTCTGTTAATGTATAAATATATCATTCAATTTTGAGGAAAAAAAATAAACTTTAGAACACCAATAAAAAACATGATTAAAATGCATTTGTTTATTCATCCTTTTTAACTACCTAAAAAACTGCATATAAAAAAACTAGATTATTTAAAGAATGTGTGTTGGTTATGTGTATCACATATATACATCATTTCTGCATATAAGAGCATTTCAAACTCATTCATTAAAGTTATCAAATCCATATAATTTAGGGCAAAATTTGAGAAAACCATCAAACTCATCTCTCGAATCCATTTCCTATTATATGGATGCGTTATATGGCATCCACAGTAAAAACCTAAATATACAGACTCACTTTTGATCGACACCGTATCCTATATCAATTGTCTCCTGCTATTTTCTTCACCCAACAATTCCCTGCTATCTTAAAAGAGTACCAATAAATCAAGACCTATCTAGTTCTTCTCATCATATCTCTATTTGTGCTTTGATTGTTGCAAGTTAATGGCAGATTCTTCGTTCAGTCATCCCTTCAATCCGGCTGACAACAACAGTACGCGAAACAAGTAATTCTCATGTTGTTTAAATTAGTTTAAATGATTTGGTTTGAAATTGACTGAATCCGAATGAAACCTATATGCTTTTTCATCATCGAGTTTCATTGCAATTTAGGCTTAATTAGGCATTATTGATTGAATGTGTCTCACTCAAAATTGGGGTTGAGCAAGAATCTAGCAAATGCATAAGTTATTACATGTCGATGCTCACACATATCTTTGCAATAGATAGAAACCTAATTTACTTTTACTTGTATTTAGTGTGATTTTTTATGGTTAAAGACTGCTTATAGGTTTTAACAATGAATTAATTTCAAAAACATAACTTAGGTGCTTTTTGGGTTTGCTTTCAAATTGATTTTTATGTGTGTGAGTAAAGTTTTGTTTTATGTTTTATTTTTAGTTATTTATATATGAATTTACAAGATATGTTCTTCACCAACCTTCTTAGCCAAGATCCTCAACTTGGTCAAACTTATGGTGGGTAGTCAGCAAGTCATCAAGATAATCGATGGCGTCGTAAGTTTATTCGACGTGATCATATTGGAGGACAAAAACGTCTACTTCAGGAGAATTTTGCAGAAGATCTGACATATTCATCAAAGCTATTTCAAAGGATATTTAGGATGTGTCGTCCTCTATTTCTTCGTATTCTAAATAAGGTAGAGTCTAATGAGCCATACTTCATCCAAAGAAGAGATAATGTCGAAAGACTCTGTGTATCTTCTATGCAAAAGATAAATGCATCACTTAGAATGATAGTTTATGGGGTTACTAGAGATTTTATGGATCAATACATACGCATCGGTGAAAGAACCACAACATAGAGCCTCAAAAAGTTTCTATGAGACGATGGTAAGCGTTTTTCAGTTGAATACCTTTGGTCACCAAACACCAATGATATTACTCGATTGCTTGTTGTTGCTGAACAACAAGGATTCCCCGGAATGCTCGGAAGCATCGATGCATGCATCGGAAAGGGAAAAATTGTCATGCGGCCTGGAAAGGTATGTACTCTGGCCACATTCGTGAACATACTATTATTTTATAGGCAAGTGTTTCATATGATATCTGGATATGGCATGCATTTTTGGTATGCCCAGCTCACATAACGACATTAATGTACTAGAGAGGTCTTTTATTTTCACTGAACTTGCACAAAGGTGTGCGCCTTCGGTCAATTACTGTCAAACCCCAACTTAGGGTCTAGGCGTGTGACCAATACTTGGTACTAGTTTTGTAAATATATCAAAACATAAAGTCTTTAATTTATAATAAAATATTAATTTATGTTTTGAAACATTAGTTTATTTGTAAAATCTTTATTTATAACAATAATAATATTTGATTTATTAGAAAGCTTTTCGAATAATAAATATTCGAGAGTTTGATTTGTAAACCTCGTTTGATTTATAAAACTTGTTTAAATATTGTTTGCAATATTTTAATAATTTAAAACTGAACCATCTATACGTCAACGATATGCTGGTGAATTGTTGACTCTAAAAACATTTTATAAATCTTTCTTTGACGGACAAGATAGTTTCGTGAAACCACCTCAGCAAAAACGTCTCATATTTCTGGGATTATGCTACTGCCATACACACACAATTACGGTTCTCCGGGAACTGACACCCTTTGGAGAACTTTTATTATGACCTCTAGTCTGCGGCCACATAGCCTTGACTGATAGACTAGATTTATTATGTTTGGATCCAGGCACATGTGTACTCGGTCTGAGTTACTTGTATTTTCTATCTTGTATTTTAATAGGGATCACGTAATCCCAAAATCTTTAATTGTTTGTCTTTGTTTAAGATAAACAACCCGTTTATCTTGACTGAAAAAGGTTTAACGTATTCACATGTGACTGTCTGTTCTGAATGATGTGCTGATCTCATTTGAAAACCTTTGTGAATGAATGAATGATTGATTGAATGATTGACCTATAATAAAATAGGTTTATATAAATACCCGGATCGTCTTTTAATCCGGCTACAGACCTTTAGTCTGGTTTTGATAGCTTAAACCTTGATTGATCTTTTGTTTGAATGAAATATTTTTATATGAAATCTCTCTCTTTATTTGCTAACTATGTGCTATGTTTCTTCTTCAAGAAGAAATGTTTATGATATGTTTCTTCTTCAAGAAGAAACTTCATTTATCTAAATCCTTTGTATGTTAAGTCTTATGTTTCTTAATAATAAAGAAATACTATCTTAACTATAACCTTTGTTCATAAACTTTTACTTTTCATTAAACATTTCAACTATATTCTTTGTATGTAAAAGCTAAGATTTCTTAATCATAAAGAAATTATATTTTTGCTATAATCTTTGTTTATACTATTTTTATTTCTTAATCATTAAGAAATGTTATTTATTTGTTATAATTTGATCAAGGTCTAGGCTATACCCTCGGCTAGGGTGCCTTTATTATTTTATTAATATTTTATTCGGGCATTATGCCTACCTTGTTTGGCTTATTAGTTTCTAGACTCTCGGGCAGCACTTCGACGCTTGCACGTATATTGAGAATCTTGATCAACAACTCCTCGGCACGCAAATCGAGGAACGCCGGTCTTCAAAACTCATCGGTACGCACTTCGAGGCGGAACGTCGGGTCCTCTCGGGTCGGAACGATTTACGAGGTCGTCACGCGTTACAACGTCGACACGCAAAACGAGGTGCGCCAATCGTCGGGATTGTCGGCATGAACTTCGAGGTGTCGTCGGTTTATGGTACGGATTACGTGGTTATAATATGTCGAGTCGGGTCACGAAAACCTAGGTAGAGAGAGAAAGTATTTTTAGAGAGAGAGAGTGGAGTGGTGTGAAAATCGAATGTGTCATCACCCTCATATTTATAGCTGAATTCCGGTCCCATCGCGATACGCGATGGAACCTTTCTCATGGTCATCGCGTATCGCGATAACTCATGTTATTTAGAGAGCGCCGCGTGGCAGACACGTGTCACTTTCTTAAACACCCTCTGCCACGTGTTCCACGTGGGGGACACGTGTCATTTTCTAAGACACCTTCTACCACGTGTTGACACGTAACGTATATGTGTCACTTTCCTATTATCCTAGTCATCACGTATCGGGATGGCTTAATGTCGTGGGTCGTAGCGTATCGCGACACCGCCCTTTTTGGATTTCTGTGATGTTCCCATCGCGTATCGCGATGTCTTCTTGGCTATGCCCATCGCGTATCCCGATGGGTTAATATATAAATCAGAATTTTTTTATTTTTAATCTCTTTACTTCTATTAGCTTGTCATATTTGGATCAAAATTTTTGGGATGTTACATCCTCCCCACCTTGGAATGAATCTCGTCCTCGAGATTCGTTGTAAGTGATTCCTTGCTTATCGATTTGTTATTAGTCTCTTTATAATCTGCTACTTGATATTATCTTGAATTCTTTTGAACATTTGCAATGATATGTTGTTAACTCACATCTTTGGATGATGTATTCAGTCAATAGTTCAGAATATCATAAGTAATTGTGAATTTCTAAACACAGTGGCCAGTTATGTTTAACTATTTACCTTACCTTTGTATTCTAAATATATACTGATGTTAACAAGTTTACTTTCTGGATTCAGTCTATCGAATCTTTTTAACTTACTCATCTTGATACCTTTCAAGATATTCATACTTGAGTAATGATATTCCTTTACTTCTTGATCTTGACTGATTCTTTACATTTATTTCTATCAATTATACTCTTTAACTTTCAATGTTCGGATAACTGATTTTCCTTGAGTAAACACGTTCTTATGTCTTAGTTTAATTTATTCGTTTCATCGTTAGTTTATCTTTCTACAGATGATGATAATTAAATAACATACTTTCTTGTATCTTGAAAATTTTACTATCTCTTTTTCTTTGCATATAAGCATTCTTGTGTAAAGACACGATCTATATGCTAATATCTTTTTATATACATTGGGGATTTAAATACCCTTATACGATTACAAATTTCTCGTTTCATAACGAGATTACAAACAGTTTACAAGAGTTAACTAAACTATTAGTTATTTCTAATGCCTTTAGATCTTGACTTTCATTGGCATACTCTTGTTTACTTCTATTATTGATTGTCGGGTGCTTCTCGTGTGTTCAATATATTCATTTTAGCTTTTCCTTTCTTAGCACCGCTTTCATTTGCGTTGTTTGTCTTATTTGGACATTCTGAGCTGAAGTGTTCGTTTTCTCCACAGCTAAAACATACAACTGTTTTCATTCTGCAATCGTTTTCCGAATGACCGAGTTTATTACAAAAGTTGCATGTGATTAATGGAATACTTTTGGGAAAGTTGGTTGGTCTTAAACATTTCCCGTGATGTCTTTTGCCACAGCTTTGGCAGATTGGTCTTGTATATTTAAAAGACCCTTCCTCCTTTTCTTTGCTTTTCTTTGTTTTCTTTTCCTCGGTTTCTTCTTTCTTTCCTTCGTCATTCTTATCCTCTTCTTTATTTCTGATAAGACCATTCATAAGATAACTGGCTAATTCCATGGTTGAATCAGCGGTTTGAAGGAAATGAGATCTTACCATATCTCTAATTTCCCGAGGTAAACCCCAAATGTAGCGGGTTACTTTGTTGGATTCGGGCATTACAAGGTGTGGTACCAATCTACAATACTCATGAAACTTAGTATTGTATTCTTTTAGATTAGTACCTTCCACCTTGAAGTTCAAAAACTTAGTTTGGATAAGATCGGTTTCATGCATGGGAGAGAACTTTCGTAACACCACTTCTTTGAATTCTTCCTACTTCAATTGGTACATAGTTTCTCTACCCTTTGACATGATTAGGGTATTCCACCATTCCAAAGTTTCGCCTTTAAAGTATTGAGAGAATTATTGAATCTTTTGGATTTAAGTACATTGACTGATGATAACAATGGACTCGATTTCTTCAAGCCATCGTATGTAAGGCCCCGTTACCAGTAGCCCTACTTTCGTGTTGGATTTACTCATAAACACAGTTCTAAATATCAGAGTTAATTAAAACATTTACGCGGAATATAAAACTTTCATAAAACATTACATAATTCATAACTTGTCTCAAAACATCCTTTGTCTTTCAACATTAAAGCATTAAAGTTAAAACATCATAAGTCTTCAGATGCCAGACTCTTGTTCAATGCCACGTGTCTCCTCAAGCGAGCTGCCTCATCCTACTCACCTGCGTGCATACTAAAAGTCAGCTACGCTGAGTGAGTTCTAGTTAATCATACACTATACAATACACATAAACTTATATTCTTTCATTCATACTTTCATACTTTCATACTTTCATTCTTTCATACTTTCATTCTTTCATACTTTCATTCTTTCTTTTGTATTAACTTACCTTCATATCTTACGTTATAAAGAGCATTACGCCCTACATTCCTCGAGTATTATTAGGGCTCGGTACCCTCCTTCCTCGAGTATTATTAGGGCTCGGTACCCTCCTTCCTCGAGTATTATTAGGGCTCGGTACCCTCTTTCCACGAGTATTATTAGGGCTCGGTTTCCCTCTTTCCACGAGTATTATTAGGGCTCGGTTTCCCTCTTTCCTCGAATATTAGTAGGGTTCGGTTCCCTAGTTCTCGAATATTAGTAGGGTTCGATTCCCTCTTCGTTACCATACAACCATACATCATACCTCGAGTATTATTAGGGCTCGGTACCCTTTTCGTAACCATACAACCATGCAACCGTCATTTCCTTCTTTTATTAACTTTATCACGTTCATACACATAAGCATACATATCATACTTACCTTACACATAGCGTTACAACCTGACAGTACGTGCAATATCCGAAGATCGTTCACGTACCATCAAGCAATCATTCATACATATCATATCATTCACATAAGGCATACACTTACCTCTTAGGATAAGCGTATTAACAAATATATCAAGTATGCACACAGCCCCGAAAACATAACACATAAATGGGGCTAGAAACTCACCTGAACACGGTTACGTTCACCGTTAATCGTAATTCCTTTCTTCAGTTGTGCACGGCTGACTGTATAACAAGTATACGTATCAATTAACTATCACTTCTCATAATGTATTTCTATCTTTATATGACCCACAACGAACGGGGGTCCGGGGGCAGCGCCCCTGGCAGCGGGGTCTAGGGGCGGCAGCCCCTAGCAGGGTCCAATGGGCAGAGCCCCTGGCTGGGGTCGAGCTGCCAGGTCAGCTTGGAAAAATTTTATTTCCATTAACTGTCTTAACACATTTTTCATTAGATTTTTAATTTATTTTCTAAACGAACTTGACTTTAAGCGAAGTTAAACCTTAGGCGAACTTAGCTTTAGGCGAAGTTATCAGGCGAACTTGGCTTTAGGCGAAGTTAAACCTCAGGCGAACTTAGCTCTAGGCGAAGTTATCAGGCGAACTTGGCTTTAGGCGAAGTTACCAGTTAGGCGAACTTGGCCGTAAGCGAAGTTATCAATTAGGCGAACTTGGCCTCAGGCGAAGTTATCGCTTTGAAGGCAAAGTTATCGCTTTGAAGGCGAAGTTGCCCAGTTGCAGGCGAAGTTGCCCAGATCAGCCACGGCTTTGATTTCTGTCCAGCATTTTGGGCGATTTTAACACCCTTGTTATGGTTCGACATCACCCACTACGTTTCCCAACCATTTTCGGTCGTATCTACACTATAAAACTTGGATCTTTAAACTTCAAAGATCTATCATACCTTTTTGAGCTTGTTTGGATCTCGTTTACTTGTTTAATCACAACCAACGCTCTCTCTCTCTCTCTCTCCCGGATCTGTCCGTTCCTCTCCTCGGCCGGCCAGCGGTGTTTGGTGTGTGGTGTGTCTTGGAGTGTTAGAAAATAGATGGAATGAATGATGGTTTGGGGTTTTAGGGGATATTTATATCCCATAAATCCCATGGACCTAAGGCCCATTCTCATTTATCCCATCTCAATTATTCCAAGTCCATGATTCGCTCCTTACTCGATATTAAATAATTAATAACGCGAAATCACTAAACATAACTTTCTTTATTCAACATTATAAATTTTAGGATGTTACAAGTCTTCCCTCCTTAAAGAGGTTTCGTCCCCGAAACCTAACTATTACATAAACAAACTAGGGTAAAACTTGCGCATCTCATCCTCGGCTTCCCAAGTAGCATCTGATCCCTTGCGGTGTTTCCATATCACTTTTACCAGAGGTATAATCTTGTGACGAAGCTGCTTCTCCTTGCGATCAACGATCTCTATCGGTTGCTCGATGTAGTTCAATTGTTCATCAACCTCAATGTCCATCAACGGCACGTGAGACGTGTCATCAGCTAGACACTTCCTCAAATGAGAAACATGGAAGGTTGAATGAATTCCTTCTAACTCATCGGGTAAATCCAGTTTATAAGCTACTTCACCCACACGATATACAATCTTGAACGGTCCAATGTACCTCGGACTCAATTTCCCACTCTTTCTAAAACGGATAATTCCCTTCCAAGGCGAGACCTTAAGCATCACATTGTCTCCAACGTTAAACTCAATTGGTCGTCGCCGCTTATCTGCATAAGACTTTTGTCTGTCTTGAGCGGCTTTCATTCTTGCTTTGATCTGATCGAACTTTGAAGACGTTTCTTGAACCACTTCAAGGCTTCCCATTTCTTTCTGACCAATCTCACCCCAACACACCGGGGTTCTACATCGTCTACCGTAAAGCATCTCAAAGGGTGGCATACCAATACTTGAATGGTAACTGTTGTTATAGGAGAACTCTGCCAGGTGCAGATGATCATCCCAACTCCCACCAAAATCTAAAACACAAGCACGCAGCATATCCTCGAGGGTTTGGATCGTCCTTTCAGACTGTCCATCAGTTTGAGGATGATACGCCGTACCGATGTTCAACCTCGTCCCCATAGCTTCATGGAATTTCTTCCAGAACCTCGAAGTAAACCGTGTATCTCTATCAAACACGATCGATAACGGTACCCCATGCTTGGTTACAACTTCTTTGATGAACAAGCTTGCTAACGTTTCTGACGAGATGGCCTCTCGTATGGGCAGAAAGTGAGCACTCTTGGTCAAACGGTCCACAATCACCCAGATGGTATCATGTTGCTTAGCTGTACGAGGTAGCTTAGTTATGAAATCCATGGTGATGTGTTCTCATTTCCACTCAGGTATCTCTAGCGGTTGCATCTTCCCATAAGGCTTTTGGTGCTCGGCTTTGACTTGTAAGCAAGTTAAGCACTTACTAACATAATCCACTACATCATTCTTCATTCCTGGCCACCAGTAATCTCTTTTCAAGTCTTGGTACATCTTTGTAGCTCCAGGATGGATTGAGTACCTTGACTTATGAGCTTCATCTAAGATTCGACTTCTAAGATCACCATGGCGTGGGATCCACATACGGTCGAACCTAGTTTTAACTCCATGAGTGTTTTCCATCAACTCATCTTGCTGGCCATAAATCCTTTCTTTCTTTACCAACCCTTCATCTACTAACACTTCTGACTGCACTTTGATGATTTCTTCAAAAAGACTTGGGTTCATGATCAACTTGTATGACTTCACTGTTGCAAGGACTTCCTCATTCTTACGACTTAACGCATCAGCGACCACGTTAGCTTTACCGGGGTAATACTTAATCTCACAGTCGTAATCCTTTATCAATTCTAACCATCTTCTCTGCCTCATGTTCAATTCTTTCTGCTCGAAGAAGTACTTTAAACTCTTATGATCTGTATAGATAATGCCTCCATATCTTAAGAGCATGTACTACAGCTGCTAACTCCAAATCATGCGTCGGATAAGTACTCTCATGGACCTTCAACTGCCTAGACGCGTAGGCTATCACCTTCCCTCGTTGCATCAACACGCAACCTATCCCTTGATGCGAGGCATCAGCACAAACAACGAAATCCTCGTCACCATCGGGTAGAGCAAGGATTGGAGCTTGCGTGAGTCTCTTCTTTAATTCTTCAAAGGCTTCTTCTTGAAACTTTCCCCAACTGAATACTATCGACTTTCGGGTCATACCGGTCAGCGGTGCGGCTATCTTGGAGAAACCTTCGATGAATCTCCTATAGTAGCCAGCTAACCCTAGGAAGCTTCGTATATCAGTCGGATTCTGCGGAGTCTTCCAATTCGTTATCGCTTCAATCTTAGCTGGGTCCACGGTAATCCCCTCCGGATTAACCACGTGACCTAAAAATTGCACTTCTCTTAACCAGAACGCGCACTTCGAAAACTTGGCATACAACTTCTCTTTCTTCAGAGTCTCCAATACCTCTCTCAGATGCTCAGCATGGTCAGACTCGTTCTTTGAATAAATCAATATATCGTCAATGAAGACGATAACCGACTTATCCAACATCGGTCGGCACACCCTATTCATCATGTCCATAAATGCTGCATGAGCATTTGTTAGACCGAATGACATTACGAGGAACTCGTAGTGTCCATACCGCGTTCGGAACGCTGTCTTAGGGATGTCTGCCTCCTTCACCTTCAGCTGTTGTTAGCCTGATCTGAGATCTATTCGTGAGAACCAACTTGAACCTTGCAGTTGGTCAAACAGATCGTCAATCCTTGGCAAAGGATATCTATTCTTTACCGTAAGCTTATTCAACTCACGATAGTCTATGCACATTCTCATACTTCCATCCTTCTTTTTCACAAACAATACTGGTGCGCCCCACGGGGAAACACTTGGTCTTATGAAACCTTTGTCGAAGAGTTCTTGCAGTTGGGACATCAATTCTTTCATCTCGGACGGTGCTAGACAGTAAGGCGCCTTTGCGACAGGTTGGGCTCCTGGTATTAAATCTATCTGAAATTCTATCTCTCGCTCCGGTGGCAACCCCGGAAGATCCTCAGGGAATACTTCTGGGTAGTCGCGCACAATAGGAACATCTTTCATTTCTTTCGTCTTGGCCGTAGCGTTGACGACATACGCCAGGTAGGCACAACACCATCGCCTTAGCAAACCCTCGGCTTTTATCATCGAAATGACATTAAGCCCAGAACTTTCTTTATCACCATAAACCGTCACCGCACTACCATCCAAGGACTTTAACCTTATTATTCTACTCTTACATACTATCTGAGCCTCAAACTCAGACAACCAATCCATCCCCAAAACCACATAGAACCCTCCTAAGGTCATAACATACAAGGTAACAGGGAACTCATGTCCCTCCAATTCTATCCTACAGTTCTTAACCATTTTTGTTATTTTAACCGAAGTGTCACTAGCGGTTTCTACTATAAGAGTCTCAGACACTCGGCAACATTTCATTTTAGCTAGTTTACTAAATGGTGTGGCTACGAAACTTTTGTTTGCGTCCGAATCAAATAATACAGTAGCGGAAACACCGTTCACTAGAAACGTACCTGTGAAAACATCCGGAATCTGCTTGGCTTGTTCTTGGGTCAGCATGTAGGCTCTAGTTCTTGGCCTAGCTTGATCGGCATCCTTCCTTCCACTACCTCCAGCTTCACTCTCGGTACACTCCCTAGCAAAGTGACCTGTCTTACCACACTTGTAGCATGCAGGCTTAGAACTGCACTCATGAGCATAATGACCTGCCTTCCCACACTTGTAGCAAACATTCGACCCAAATCTACATTCTCCGGCATGTATCTTTCCACACTTATGACATGTATGCGAACCCTTTCCCCACCTACACTCACCACTGTGTGCCTTGCCATAAGTCTTGCACGACCTGTTCTCCCAAACTCTCGGCTGCTTGTTCTTAGGGTTCCACATCTAGGTACCGGGTCGTTTAGCAGGAGCGACCCATTTCTTCTCTTTCTTCTCTTCTCCCGCCACCACATCATCCGCAGCCAAGTCTGCATAGACCATTTCTGCGAGTTCGACAGCAGAATCGAAAGTAGCAGGTTTACTTGTCCTGACTAACATGCGGACTCTCTGTGGTAATCCCCTCACGTAACACTTGATTCTCTTAGCCTCAGTGTTGACCATATCGGGCACCTACCTAGACATTCGATTGAACTCGGTGGTGTACTCACGATGTGTCATTGTCCCAGCTTTCAAGTTTAGGAACTTCATCTCCGCCCTTTCAACCTCGGCGTCAGCACAGAACTTCATCATCACTAACTCCTTCAGATCGTCTCACTTCATCTCTTTGATCTCTTCACGGGTCTTCCTCTGCTCCACACTCTCCCACCAATACATAGCCTCATCTTCAAATGATTGGGTGGCATAACCGACAGCTTGGTCAGGATGACACTCGCTGATTCGGATAATTTTATCCATGGCGGTTATCCACTGAAGAGTAGCGATTGCGTCTCCTAAACCAGTCAGCTTAGGCGGGTCGCAACCTTTGAAGGACTTATAGTTGCAACCGCCTCGGCCCCTCTTCCTATCATCAACTTTCACAGACCTCACCTCACTTGAATCACCCTTTTCCCCCTCATCATCTTTCCTACCATTACCACCTGCCCCTTCAACAGTTCTTTCACGGCTTCCAGAAGACCTCCCGGAGTAATATTCTTCACAGCAGTGGCTACAGCTTGAACAATAGCTGCTTGAATTGCGGGATCCAGTTGAACTCCTTCATTGTTTTCCGGGTTTCTTCCAGCTGCGCTTCCTTCAGCTTCGGTGTTGGAAGCTGTCTCAACCGAAGGTTGCTGGACACGACGAGGCCTGCCGCGTCGTCCAGTGCGACCTCCAGCTCCAACAATGTCTCCAGCTCCAGCCATCGTATTCTAAAATGGAAAACACAAACATCATCACTCAAGGAACTATTTAGTACAAGGATAGCAAGGCTAACAGGTAATAACAGTGGCCAGCTGTGACTAGCTGATCACGTTGCTTTCCGTGTCCTATACACTTCCCTATATGAGTCTATTTGTGCTGGTTCTACTTAAGCAGTTAGTCAAATCAAACAATCAATTATTCCTATCCCTGTCATTCACATATCTTTTCTTTCTCATTAACATATATCATTTAATCATACAATTTACCTTTACTGATCTTGCTTGAGCGACACATGGCATTCTTGGACTGGCATCTTCTTTCCTTTCTTACTTAAATCACATTCTCTGTTCGAGTCTAAGCATGTAGGATGCTTAAATCTCTCGAACTTTGCTCTGATACCAACTTGTAAGGCCCCGTTACCAGTAGCCCTACTTTCGTGTTGGATTTACTCATAAACACAGTTCTAAATATCAGAGTTAATTAAAACATTTACGCGGAATATAAAACTTTCATAAAACATTACATAATTCATAACTTGTCTCAAAACATCCTTTGTCTTTCAACATTAAAGCATTAAAGTTAAAACATCATAAGTCTTCAGATGCCAGACTCTTGTTCAATGCCACGTGTCTCCTCAAGCGAGCTGCCTCATCCTACTCACCTGCGTGCATACTAAAAGTCAGCTACGCTGAGTGAGTTCTAGTTAATCATACACTATACAATACACATAAACTTATATTCTTTCATTCATACTTTCATACTTTCATACTTTCATTCTTTCATACTTTCATTCTTTCATACTTTCATTCTTTCTTTTGTATTAACTTACCTTCATATCTTACGTTATAAAGAGCATTACGCCCTACATTCCTCGAGTATTATTAGGGCTCGGTACCCTCCTTCCTCGAGTATTATTAGGGCTCGGTACCCTCCTTCCTCGAGTATTATTGGGCTCGGTACCCTCTTTCCACGAGTATTATTAGGGCTCAGTTTCCCTCTTTCCACGAGTATTATTAGGGCTCGGTTTCCCTCTTTCCTCGAATATTAGTAGGGTTCGGTTCCCTAGTTCTCGAATATTAGTAGGGTTCGATTCCCTCTTCGTTACCATACAACCATACATCATACCTCGAGTATTATTAGGGCTCGGTACCCTTTTCGTAACCATACAACCATGCAACCGTCATTTCCTTCTTTTATTAACTTTATCACGTTCATACACATAAGCATACATATCATACTTACCTTACACATAGCGTTACAACCTGACAGTACGTGCAATATCCGAAGATAGTTCACGTACCATCAAGCAATCATTCATACATATCATATCATTCACATAAGGCATACACTTACCTCTTAGGATAAGCGTATTAACAAACATATCAAGTATGCACACAGCCCCGAAAACATAACACATAAATGGGGCTAGAAACTCACCTGAACACGGTTACGTTCACCGTTAATCGTAATTCCTTTCTTCAGTTGTGCACGGCTGACTGTATAACAAGTATACGTATCAATTAACTATCACTTCTCATAATGTATTTCTATCTTTATATGACCCACAACGAACTGGGGTCCGGGGGCAGCGCCCTTGGCAGCGGGGTCTAGGGGCGGCAGCCCCTAGCAGGGTCCAATGGGCAGAGCCCCTGGCTGGGGTCGAGCTGCCAGGTCAGCTTGGAAAAATTTTATTTCCATTAACTGTCTTAACACATTTTTCATTAGATTTTTAATTTATTTTCTAAACGAACTTGACTTTAAGCGAAGTTAAACCTTAGGCGAACTTAGCTTTAGGCGAAGTTATTAGGCGAACTTGGCTTTAGGCGAAGTTAAACCTCAGGCGAACTTAGCTCTAGGCGAAGTTATCAGGCGAACTTGGCTTTAGGCGAAGTTACCAGTTAGGCGAACTTGGCCGTAAGCGAAGTTATCAATTAGGCGAACTTGGCCTCAGGCGAAGTTATCGCTTTGAAGGCGAAGTTATCGCTTTGAAGGCGAAGTTATCGCTTTGAAGGCGAAGTTGCCCAGTTGCAGGCGAAGTTGCCCAGATCAGCCACGGCTTTGATTTCTGTCCAGCATTTTGGGCGATTTTAACACCCTTGTTATGGTTCGACATCACCCACTACGTTTCCCAACCATTTTCGGTCGTATCTACACTATAAAACTTGGATCTTTAAACTTCAAAGATCTATCATACCTTTTTGAGCTTGTTTGGATCTCGTTTACTTGTTTAATCACAACCAACGCTCTCTCTCTCTCTCTCTCCCGGATCTGTCCGTTCCTCTCCTCGGCCGGCCAGCGGTGTTTGGTGTGTGGTGTGTCTTGGAGTGTTAGAAAATAGATGGAATGAATGATGGTTTGGGGTTTTAGGGGATATTTATATCCCTTAAATCCCATGGACCTAAGGCCCATTCTCATTTATCCCATCTCAATTATTCCAAGTCCATGATTCGCTCCTTACTCGATATTAAATAATTAATAACGCGAAATCACTAAACATAACTTTCTTTATTCAACATTATAAATTTTAGGATGTTACATCGTACGGCTGATATGGCACCTTTATCGCCATAGAATTCTTTTGGTCCAAATTCTTTAAAGTTCTTAAAACTACTGCCTTGAATTACTAATTGATTCTTGAATTTACGATTGAATTTATTCTCAGCGTTTGAGCTATGAACACTTTTTTCATGACGAGAAGGATTTCGATATGGATGACTTCTAGAAGATTTATTTGAATGCTCTATTTTATGTTTGTGTGACCCTTCTTTCATTGCATCGATGAAGGGAGTCATTGCATTATGAATCATGTCTTGGATTTTGACCAGATACTACTTAGGAATCTCCTGTGCAGGTTTTGTTATATCCTTGTTGCTTCTATGAGTTGAAGCTTCATCATTATTCTCTTGATTGTTTTGGTTCGACATTCTGTAGACATAATAGATTTTAGTATGAACGAAATTCTTTATTTATATACTATTGGTTGAATGTTTACAACTGATGTGACTTTGAACAATTGATATAGGTACAACAGATTGATTTGTTTATGAAATGTTGTATTAAGCTTGTCGCATTTCGAGATGATTCTTTCTAATCTTTTTTGAGATTGTTCGTCTTGCAATGACGTAATCCAATTGATTATTCTTTATTTGAGAATTTGATGTTTGAGATAATCGTATAAAACGATAATTATTTTATATTATTTTCTAAGTATTTTGACGATGATAGTCGATGGGGTTCTTGAGAGGCATCAATACTTTCTTGTTGTGTATTCTTGAAGTGGTTAGTACAAACCTTGTGTACAATTAGACCACGAGAATTTCTACACTTCTCTTTCTAGGCCTGTTTCATTTAATCTTTGCCTATTTCATCATCTCTTTAAACTTTGTCCACCTGGACCTTTCCTTTATTTATAGCTATTACTCTCTTACTTCCAGATGTACTTGGAAGAATTATCTTGAGAGTTTGTGTAATCTTTTCTTGAAATGAATCTTTAAAAGATACCTTACAAATTTCGAGGAAATTTAATTACATCTCTTATTTGTTACATGATTGCATGACATTTATTACAATTGCATTGTTTACAACTACTAAAATTCTTATTTCTTCCATCGAATAATCAGCTTCTTGATCTGGTTGTCATTCTTGGTATTTCCTACTTTCTCCTTTTCTCTTTGCCTTTCCTTAGCATCCTTTGCTTCCTTGAGCATTGTGTAACATTCGTTACTTTTCAAACCCGAAAACCCGACCCATTTTAAATTTTCGGTTTTTTGTTCTATTTAAATATATATATATATATATATATCAAATTCGTCTATATAAATTTTCTATTGAATTCGTTTAACCGGCCCGTTTTGTCAGTTCAATGTATTTGTTTTTTAAAAGTATTCAATTTATACATTGTTCAATGATTTATAGCTCATATCCGTTTACTTTATATTCGTATTGTTCGATTAACTATACAAGTTTATAAAATAATCAATCTCCAAATTATTCGGGTATAAAATATAAACAATCAAATATTTTTGTATATGTCCCATGCAATTTACTAGAATTATTATTTAACTACTATTACTACTTTTATTATTATTATTATCATTATCATCATCTTTTCATATTACGTTACTTAACTAATAAAAAAAACTAATATATGTTTTAATTACATAAAGTTTATTAAAATAGTTAAACCTTTTGAATGTCCCAATAAACTATTTTTAATTTGTGTTTTAATTATATTAAACATGATTTAATTTTTTTTTGAAAATTCCATAAGACATAACAACTCTATGTTTTCACTATAAAAGGAGGACAAATCTTCCATTATTTTCACACCTCAATACATTATTTTCTTAAGCTTAAGAGCATTAACAAGTAAGTTTTTGCCATTTCATGCATTTTATAGCTATTGTTTTGATATTTATCTTGAATGTTCATACTTGCTCATAAGTTGTTCTTCATGATCATGTTACTTTTATCATAAAAATCTTATATTTTGGTTTTAAGAATCATTATGATCATGGATATCCAAGATAAACAATATGATTTTTCAAAATCTTGGATCAAACCTAGTTATTAGGCAAGAACAAGCATGAATATATATTTATCTAAATCTTATGATTTTATGATCATTATAAACTTATAAACTTTCTTTTAAATAAGATGATTTATAAATATTTCTTTTATTTAAAATATTTCACAATAGATATAACGTACTTCATATCTTTAAATTAATAATTGAGTAAATTAATTATTGTTTATTTTATTTCAACATAAACTAATATTTATAATTTCTTTAAAAGAATTCATGCAAAACATTTAAGTTAATTAATTAGTAAATTAATTAATTATGTTACTTGGAAAAAAAACATTTAATCATAAATTATTATTAATATAGTTATTTAATCTTATATTAATAAGTTATAATTATGTATCTACAAATCATTTTTAAACTAATAAACATCAAATGACTTTTATAAACTTTATTCGTTGTTGTTAAACTAATTAAATATTCTCAAGTCCCCATCTGCCATAAGTTAATGAAATAGATTTTTAAATAATGCATAATTCCTAAAACTAATATTATTTAACTTTTATAATCCCGATAGTTAGTCTTTAAGTTTTGTATTTCCTTTTTAATTATAGTTTGTGAGGTTCGATCATTTATTTCCTTAAACGCGCTTTCGGTTATTATTTCAAGTTATCATCCAATTGCAAAGGTGAGTTTCTCACACCCATTTTATACTCTTTTGTTACTTTTGGGGGTAGCATATATATCATATCCAAATTACAATTTCGTTTATTCATTATTTACAAACTACGAATTCGCTACATGGACTTGTGTGTTTATTTGCTTACTTGCTCAAAGATTACGTGCTCATGGTTTTCTTATTAAGTATGATCATACGCCCCCCTATGCACTCAGAAACTCGATGTTATGAGTGGAATAGGGACCCCCGATCTGAGTACGTTGGTTGTTACCAACGGAAAAGACACTTACTTGCGCTATTATCCGAGTACGTTGGTGCACAATCCCAACTGTTAAGGACTTTACTTGCTCATTTACACTTGTTCATGGAATTGTAGATTTTTATGTACTTATATCAAAACTTGTGTAAACTCACCAACTATTCATTTAGTTGACATTTTTTTTATATATATGCTACAGGTACCTTCTTTAGAAAATGATGCCGTGACGATGACACTAGAACTTAGGTTATAATAATAAATGGACAAGTTGTTAATTGTTCTTGTATATTTCTTTGTATTTCTTGTTACAAACTTGTGTACATGATGTTTAAATTAATCAATGATAATATTGTCACTTAATAGTGTCACATGTGTTTTGAGCAATCTGTACGTCACACTCGGGCGTATTCCGCTTTAGCCGGGGTGTTACAGATTGCTATCAGAGCCGTGACTATAAGATAGAACATTAGACGTAGTGTTCTAGTTGGTTATAGTTTATTTGCTTAATTGTTTAGGTTGCATGATTAGAAATTATGTGAGCCTAATTTGATTGTTCAATGCACATTATTTGGTTATTATTGATTTGTTTATGCCTCATGTACGCAAATACTATTATACTGATGATTCAATTACTTCAATTACACAAGAACACACAAGTCCAAGGCTTATGCCTAAAAAGCAAAGATTTTCCATCATTTTCAATTACTGATTTTCATTGTGGTGTTCCGATATCTATTCTTCTTAAAAATGGTTCTTTATGGCGGGTATGTAGTAACTGTATGGGGGACGTGCCTGTTTTCCGAAACTCTTGACACCAAGGTTATTGAAACCTAAGGATAAGTGAAGAAACACTAATCGACCCAGGGCAGATTATGGATAATCTGGGGGTTAAATAGATGTTTCCCACGAGGGTTAGGTCCGGCAAAGATGGTTGTTCTTCAGATGACCTGCAAAACAGACAACGTGAGCTCGTCACTGAGAAGGGGGGGTACCTTTTTGTGACCACCCTCCGGCGTGAGAATCAGACTAGATTGCTCTTGAATATAAGTGTATATTAAGAGAATTAGCTAGAGAGAAGATGATATGATGAGATAATAATACCGTTCCAAGGTGTTGGAGTATTTATAGCCGAAGGTAGGTTTCCAAGCAGGTACAGCCGGCTGAGTAGTATTCCTGTTCTACCAACTGTGGGCTACGCACGTGCCATGCTGATGGTTGGTGGGTAGGCAGCGGCTGATAGTGACCAGGCCGGCTGTGTACTATTCCTTTTCCACCAACTGCAGGCTATGCACGTGCCCCGACAGGTTGGTGAGTAGGCAGCGGCTGATAGTGACATTAAGTAGTAGAGCGTGCTGCTCGTCGTACTGTTGTCAGTGAGCTGTCGTAGCTTTGGTCAGATCTTTTGTCCATACCTTGGCAGGTACAGTACAAAAGATCCTCCAGTATCGTACGGACTGGCTCATTTGGGCGGGAGTGTTCCCGGCTTGCTCATTCCTTCTTCAGGTGACATTACTGAATTATTTGAGAGTTAGTGCCTCGTGCGTGTAGCCTTGCTGTGCGGGTTGCATTCCCTGATGGCTAGTATCCGTAGCTGCAGGAACAGGCGGAGTACGTCGACCATTGGGAGGCGTTTCCTGCGGGAGCAGCTTGCGTACTGTGCGTAAAGACGTCGCGTCTCTGAGCATGGTGGATCCTGCGGATCCAGTTGGTCTTTGCGCAGACGTCCCTCTAGGTGAGTCTTGCGGGTCCAACCGCGCAGACGTCCCTCTGAGGTGAGTCTTGCGGGTCCGACTGCGCAGACGTCTCTGTTTGAGGTGAGTCTTGCGGGTCCAACTGGGCTCTGCTGGGACCTACCTCTTCAAGTCCCCCCAGTCCAATGTTCTTCACATGAATTGTTAATAAGTGAGGTGAACTTTTGGACTTAAGCAAAGGGGTTTTGAAAAGGGTTTAGTTTTAAGGTTTTCCATGGGGATTCTTCCCGCGGAAGTCCTAATGTCACGTGCAGAAATTCCCGACTTTTCTGCTTGATCTTTGGGTATGATGCGGGTAGGTCTGTAACCTCCTCGCAAGTCAGGAGCGTTGAGTTCCACTTGTGTAGATTCTCCATGGGGTTTTGGTAGTTTTGAACATAGTGATCAATTATGTTAAACAACCAATTCCATCTTAGAGCTTCAAACAATCTAGTTCTCAACGTTCCCGCTATGCGGGGATGTTATTTCCGTTTCCGCAAGCATGGCCCAGAAGATCCTTCTTGGTTTCAATTCCCTGCGGAGTGCTAAGTATGTGAAGGGTTTTGCCTTGACACTGTACCCGCACTCGTCTTATAGTTACTTTACTTCCAAGGTATTCCTGGCGTCAATTCCCTGCAGGTGCTAAGTATGTGAAGGGTTTTGCCTTGACACTGTACCCGCACCTGTCTTATAGTTACTTGGTTGCCAAGCTAAGGGGTATAGTCCCGCTTACTTTTGAATCTTTTTGAAATTCGAAGAGTTGGTGAAAGGATAAGAACAGTCCAAACTGTTGAAGGGACGGTTGCGTCGTCTGACGGTTTCTTCTGACAGTTTCAGGACGTGCATGAAGTTATGGCGACGTGACAGTATATGGTCATTCCAGACGCTTTTTCAAGCGCGTGGGCGCGAGTTTTCGGCCGCGTGGCCGCGAAGTTTACGGCGCACGTCCTGTCGACAGCTGTTGTCAACTTGCTTTTTCCACGTGTCATAGTTTCATTGCACCTGCGCTTTTCCGTCTCTCCCGCATTAAATTCATCGCATTCATTGCGATAAGTATATAAAGGGAGGAGAGGATGCATCTCAATTCACAGTTTCACTTCATCTTCTAAGCGATTTCCGGCGAATACTCTAACTTTTCCGTCGAGCATTCTCCTGAAATCGTTCTTCTTTCCATCCTCCAAAACATGTCTTCTACTCATGATCTTGAAGTTACTGCTGAAGAGTCGGACGTGTATTCCAAGAACCCGACGTCCACTTCTGATAAGGACGATAAGAGTACTGCTGGCGAGTGCCAGTGTGCTATTCCCGTCGACCAGTAACAGTACATCGTCAGGAAGTTCATGCTCGAGCCTTTCGAGCCTGAGTTCCCTGAGCCTCACCAGACGGTGTACGATGCCCCCAAGGGCAAAATAGGGGTGTATGCTGCATTCTTCATCTATGGGAATCTTAGGTTCCCATTGACGAAGTTTATATACCGTGTTCTGGAGAGACACGGTGTGCACCTGACGGAGGTACACCCAATGGCGATCGCCAAGATCTGCCATTTTGAATGGGTGTGCCTCATTCTGGGTGCGGAGCCCCATGTCGACCGCCTGATGACCTTCTACTCCTGGAGGTGCATCCAAGGCTGGTACACCTTGGTCACCCGGATCAAGGGTTTGAAGATCTGTGCTACCGAGCGCAGTCTTCGGTCTTGGAAGCGGGAGTTCTTCTACATCTCTGCCCGTGTCGTCCCCATAGCGATGACATTCAAGAACGGGAGAGCACTTCCGAGCCTTCACGCCTCCAACTACCAGGAGGCGGAATGGTTTTCCAAGATTTCCGGGATCCAGACTCCGGTTTACCACTTTGCGGAGTCCGGGATGGTTATGCTCGGGATGAGCCGGGTGTGGAAGGATGCTGGGGCAGAGGCGCCACAGATTCCCATTGTCCTCGAATACGGTTTGAACTATATCCCTTACGGTATGCTTCATGTCTTTTTGCTGATTTAGGGTTTTTCTTCTAACTGCTTTTCTGTTTATTTTCAGAGGGGAACAATTTGCAGTCGCTTCTGCAACCGCGTGAGAGCGGTGGTCCCGCTCGGCTGGGTACTCGTGCTCTCGACAAGAACGAGTTGCCCATCTTGGAGCAAACGGCGGATAGGTTCGTAAAGGTCTACCCGCCGGGCCACGAGATTCTGAGCGCCTGGCGGCCAGGTACAGGACTCTTTAACCCTCGCCCACTCAATGCTCAAACCTCTGCTGGAATTCCTCTAATTTTGTCATCTTCTGATGAGGAATCCGCAGACGGTCCTTTCTTCGTGAGGAAGAAGAAGGCAGCTGGCGCGAAGGGTAAGGCGAAGGTTGCCTCCACCGCCGATCAGGGGAACCGGTCTGACTCAGAGACCGAGAGTGAGGAGGTGGCAGGGAACCCTGGTGGTGGTGAGACAACTGTCCCGGAGGTTGAGACAGCTGTCACCTCCGATCCGCCCAGTACGACGACGGTGACCGGCGTGAAGAGGCCGGCTCCATCTGGTTCGTCCCCGCCTATCAGAACCTTCAAGCTCAAGAAAACTCGTAAGTGTAAATTAATCTTACCCGCAATTCTTTCCGCCGTTTTTTTTAATATCTTGTCTTCATGCAGGCGTGGATGCTACAGCATTCCAAAGTGATGCGGGGAGGAGTAGTTCTGGACCCATGACGGTAGGTTTGGTCAACCTACCCGAGGCGATGACCCAGGCGGCTACGCCTGTTTGCAGTATTGGTTCAGTTGCTCATCCTGTTGAGGCAACTGTTCCAACTGAAACATCATCCCCGCCGGCTGTCAGTGCGATTTTCACGGAATCCTTCACTGAGTCGGCGGTGATTGTTTCCGCGGGCTCCTCCGCGGCGGCGGCCACGGTTGTGAGTTCACCTCCAGTGATTTCACCTCCGATGGTCTATACCGCGGCGGCTTCAACCGTGCCTCCGGCACCGGCGACTACCTCGTCCCCGGTCGGTTCAGCAGGTATGTTTGGGGCTTCTAGCCAATCTCTGCCTCCTTCCCATCTACCTGACCTCTTGGATGGATATCCTTTAGGTTCGGGTGATGGGTTCCGCGGCTACCGGCCTGTTGTCGACCCTACAGGTGCGTAGGGTTATTTTGCCTTTTTATATTTTTATCATCTTTTCCTAACTGCTTTTTGTTTTTACAGTGTCGGATTCCAATGAGGTGTATGTTCCACGGTGGAACATCCGCCGGGGAACAACCCTTCGGACGGCTGTGGACTGCGTCGAGTGGGCGCGTCACGCGGCCCCAAGTGGCGCATTGGGGGAAGCCATGTCTAGCTACCAGGAGGGTAGGCTGACAAATGAGCTTCGGATTCTCCTTGCCCGAATGCAGACGCGCGTCGAGTTGCTTTGTCGTGAAAACGACAAGTTAAAGGTTGCGCGTATCCAAGAAGTGGCTCAGACGCGGGCTATCCGGGAAGAGAACAGGAGACTTTCCGCAATTGCTGCGGAGAAGGAAAAGGCCTTCAAGGCCCTCTAGGTTGAAATGCAGGCCCGGCTCGAGGCCCGTTCCAAGGCTACCCAGGCTGTTAACGAACAGCTTCGGTTGGCTAAGGAAACTGCGCGGAACGCGACGGAGAGGGCCACCAAGGCTGAAGCCGTTGCTGAACCTCTGCGCGCCGAAAATGAGGAGCTTAAAGCCAAACTAGAGAGGCTTCAGCAGGCTCATGATGCTTTGGCTATGGAAGACGCCAAGAAGCTTCAAGAGATCTTGGATCAGAGGGGTATGCTTGACCATACTGAGCGTAAGCTGAAGGGCGTTGAAGAGGCTGCTGCTAAGGAAGTGTTGCTTGCCAACCTTAACAAGAACGAAGCCGATCGCGCCCGTGACCTAGCTCAGGCTGCCCTCCAAGAAGCTCTGATTACCAAGGAATGGCTTCTACGAGAAGTGTTGTCGCAGGTATGCGTAGCTTCATAATATCTTTACGCTTTTCTTTGTGCTTAGAAAAGGTTTTGATACTTGTATTTTTTCTTCTTGTAGGTTGTGCATCGAGTCTTCACGAATACATCTTATGACGATGCCATGAGCGCAGCCCTCAACGCTTCTCATGAGGATGGGGAAAAGGCTGGCTTCCTGCTTGGTCTAGGGTTTGTTGAGAAGGGCATCCCGCCTTCCAACTTCCCTCTATATGATGTGGATACTGAAGCTGCTTATGACCAAGCAGTGAACCAGTATGCTGCCTTCTCGCATCCGGTGGTGGAGAAGGTAAACGAGATTGCTGCTGCTGATGATGGGCTAACCATTCTCAAGACTTTCCTTGAACCGCCACAGCCAACTGATGGTGCGGGTACAAGTGGGTTTGGAGGGAGTGGTCCTGAAGTTTGAACCTTGAGATCCCTTCCCACCGTGAGGATAGATTTATATTTCTGTAGGCGGGTAGATACCCGGCCATTGTAATGTTTGAATTTTTATGAAATATAAATGTTTGTGCGGGTAGAACCGCCAATTTCACTGGATGACTTGCTTTATAAACGTTATGACTTGCTCATGCATATTATAGCTTAATTTGGCACTTGTTTTGCCACATAAACAATATATGATTTGCTCGTGCATACTTTAGTTTTAACAGCAATTTTCCAAGTTAACCGTTCGACGCACGGTTGTCCGTAGGTTAGTGTTCAGTTTCCTCTATCATGATTGTGCGGGTAGGACCGTCACTTTCATTTAGTGGGATGACCAAACTTTACCTATAACTGACCTGCGTGAAGGTTTGCCGTTTTTTGTGTTTATGCGGGTTTTGCCGCCGTCCACACGCAACGACGTCTCCACTTATTTATGCGGTGAATACCGGCATATCAGTGTTTTGAATAAGTTAACCGTTCGACGCGGTTGTCAATAGGTTAGTGTTCAGTTTCCTCTATCATGATTGTGCGGGTAGGACCGTCACTTTCATTTAGTGGGAACCAAACTTTACCTATAACTGACATGCGTGAAGGTTTGCCGTTTTTTGTGTTTATGCGGGTTTTGCCGCCGTCCACACGCAACGACGTCTCCACTTATTTATGCGGTGAATACCGGCATATCAGTGTTGGATAAGTTAAACCTTTCGACGCGCGGCTGTCAATAGGTTAAAGTTCAGTTTCCTCTATCATGATTGTGCGAATAAGACCGGCACTTTCATTTAGTGGGATGACCAAACTTTACCTATAACTGACCTGCGTGAAGGTTTGCCGTTTTTTGTGTTTATGCGGGTTTTGCCGCCGTCCACACGCAACGACGTCTCCACTTATTTATGCGGTGAATACCGGCATATCAGTGTGGAAAGTTTACAAGTATAAATGTAAGACCATCAGCGTCAATGTGATAAGGAGAATCATTTCCATTAGAAGTGGCTCTGGGCCTTTTCTTTTTCAAGTTTTGAATTGATCTACATGCAACCTGTGTAATTGAACTCCCTTCCATGTTCTTGGGATGGGGGTGTCATCGAGCCTTTCGAGCCGATATGCACTTGGTTCGGAATCTCGTTGTTTGCGCAGTATGTAGTCTCCAACATTAAAGCTGCAGTTTCATTCGTGTTTTTTCCAACTGGGGTTCAACACGCATTAGCCTGCTCAGCGTTCATTACACCACGAGGTGCGTGAGCGTCCCATCTCTGACAAATGCTTCGACGATGTCCTTCAAGTCTAATCGTTCCTCGGTGTTGTGGCCTCTTGTCCTGTGGAAGTCACAGAATTTGCTTTGATCAGCGTTTGGACGCTGTCGGATAATTGGAGCCTCTGGCCATGGGAGCCTCTCAGTGGCGAATATCTCGGTGACGCTTTTGGTGAGTGGCGTCCATCTGGAGTTCCGGTTCGACGACTGCATGTTGTCATTTCCGCCTAACCGAGGGTGCGAGCCGGATGAGGTGTCAAAGTTTACCCTTGACTGCCAAATACCTAGCTTCCTCTTTTTGCTAAGTCGGGCGGTAAGGACATTGTTTTCTCTTGTTTTCTGGGTGTAGAGGTTTGTGCTTTGGGGAAGATCTCTACCCAGTTGCTTTTCCGTTTCCGCGAAGCGTTTAGCTGCTGTCATGATGGCATCCCATGTGGATGGCATGCCGTCTTTACCCGTTAAGGTGCGGATGAGCTCTGGATCTTTCGCGCCCTGGATGAAAGCAGCGCGAACAAGATCTTCGCTAATAGCGCCCAGACTCAGCTTCTTTGAGTTGAAGCGAGTGATGAAGTCTAGCAAAGATTCATCTTCCTCTCGGATGCAGTTGAGGATCGTCTATTGTTCTTCAGTGTACTTTCTTTGTTGACTGAAGTGTTGGCTGAACTTCTGTTGGAAGTCTGCCCAATCGTAGATGTGGTGGACCGGTAGACGGTCAAACCACGCTCTAGCCGCTCCAACCAGCGTCATCTCGAACATATAACACCACGTGGGTTCCGTCCAGTTGCTGACGGTTGCCCCCGCTATGAATCTGTTCAAATGATCGTCTGGGTCAGATATACCATCATAAGTGCCGATGTTGGACATCTGTTTGGCACTTTTCGGGGCGATTGCTTCCGCAATGTCCCTTGCAAACTTGGATGTTCCTGCATTTGCAGCAGTTGGTCTAAAGGTTATGGAGAAGTCGTGTGGGTTTCCCCCCGCGTTCCTTGGTTTGAAGGTGACTCCGAAATTCCTTCTCGGTTGGAAGTCCGTTTCCTTACGCTTCCCTTTCGCCCTATGGCGAGGGTTTGCGTCGGTGTCGGATTCCTCCAAGTACTCGCACTCACTACTCATGTTGAGCTGTTGAGTGCTTCCAAATTCGTCAGCCTGTTGGATGGAACGTAAGCGTTCGTCCAACTCAGCTTGGAATTCCTTCTGACGTGCTTCCGCCCACTCTTTAACTTGTTCAAGTGTTTGGCGGGGGAGCCTCGTCTGTTGTCTTTCCACCTGGGTATCAATGAATCCCAGGGGATGATTGTTTACTGCACTTGCCCCGGCTTGGGTAACCGGGGTAGTGTTCGTAAAATTTACTGCACTTGCCCCCGCTTGAGTAACCAGGGTAGTGTTCGTAAAATTTATGTACTCGCCGGTGTTCCTCCCAGTAGCTGGGGTTGTGATTACCGGGGTTTCTTGGTCACTCGCTGGCCTTGGGACCGGAGTAACGTTATCCATCTTTCCAGAAGTTTTGAAAAAACTGAAAAAGAATAAGTTCTAGCTTTTATGCACGGATGGCGCCAATGAAGAAACACTAATCGACCCCGGGCAGATTACGGATAATCTGGGGGTTAAATAGATGTTTCCCACGAGGGTTAGGTCCGGCAAAGATGGTTGTTCTTCAGATGACCTGCAAAACAGACACCGTGAGCTCGTCACTGAGAAGTGGGGGGTACCTCCTTGTGACCACCCTCCGGCGTGAGAATCAGACTAGATTGCTCTTGAATATAAGTGTATATTAAGAGAATTAGCTAGAGAGAAGATGATATGATGAGATAATAATACCGTTCCAAGGTGTTGGAGTATTTATAGCCGAAGGTAGGTTTCCAAGCAGGTACAGCCGGCTGAATAGTATTCCTGTTCTACCAACTGTGGGCTACGCACGTGCCATGCTGATGGTTGGTAGGTAGGCAGCGGCTGATAGTGACCAGGCCGGCTGTGTACTATTCCTTTTCCACCAACTGCAGGCTATGCACGTGCCCCGACGGTTGGTGAGTAGGCAGCGGCTGATAGTGACATTAAGTAGTAGAGCGTGCTGCTCGCCGTACTGTTGTCAGTGAGCTGTCGTAGCTTTGGTCAGATCTTTTGTCCATACCTTGGCAGGTACAGTACAAAAGATCCTCCAGTATCATACGGACTGGCTCATTTGGGCGGGAGTGTTCCCGGCTTGCTCATTCCTTCTTCAGGTGACATTACTGAATTATTTGAGAGTTAGTGCCTCGTGCGTGTAGCCTTGCTGTGCGGGTTGCCTTCCCTGATGGCTAGAATCCGTAGCTGCGGGAACAGGCGGAGTACGTCGACCATTGGGAGGCGTTTCCTGCGGGAGCAGCTTGCGTACTGCGCGTAAGGACGTCGCGTCTCTGAGCATGGTGGATCCTGCGGATCCAGTTGGTCTTTGCGGAGACGTCCCTCTAGGTGAGTCTTGCGGGTCCAACCGCGCAGACGTCCCTCTGAGGTGAGTCTTGCGGGTCCGACTGCGCGGACGTCTCTGTTTGAGGTGAGTCTTGCGGGTCCAACTGGGCTCTGCTGGGACCTACCTCTTCAATAAGCAATGCGTATAAATCCCAATCAGACGCGGGACCCGGTTGCTTACCTGGAGAGTTAGGAAAGAGCATGAACTCTATTAAGCCAAAGCATACCACTTTCAACGCCATATGAATCACAATTTAATTTTTCAAACTCGACCATGTTCTCTTTGTGAAAATAATATGGTTGCACTCCTCTATGTTTTACAATGTGTTTTAACTGAAAGTCTGTACACGAAAACCCAGCTTTCGGTTTGATTTAATTACGCATTTTTATACGAGAATAGTTAAGTTTTAAAAGCTTTGTGACACGTGTTCTTTATTTATACGCTCATTTATGGCTTAAATATTTAAATTTTTCAAAGTAATAACCGAATTTCAAACGATTCTTTTATTATTTTTCTATTAGGTTTTAGAATTGAAAATTTAAATAAAGTCATGGTGGTACATAAACCCTCGATTTTCAAATCGATTTCACTATTTATTGTTAAGTTTAATAATTTTCCATATGATTTATGAGATTTTTCGTTTCTTGAAATATGAAACCTATGACTACTCATAGGAATTTCAATTTTGACTTTTAATTTTGTTTCATGCAATTTCATTTATTTACTTATTCTTATTATTGATCTCGATAAATTTGTTGGCCGTGTCATACTTACGTCCCAAGTCACGCGAATTCTTCAAGTTTCGTATCGCGCCTTCTCGTTTTCCAAGTTGTCGCGCTTAACCCGCAAAATGACAACTCAAGTTAGCAAGAAAAAGGCCTCCACGATTCCAATCATACCACATTTAACCACACCCACATTCATCGCTATAGTAAATCTCAATTCAAATCCAGCACGATTCTTGGAAACTCAAACCAAACTCAACCGAAAACCCTCACACAGAAACACACCCTTTGTACATTATGTGTAAATCCCATCACTTTACTTCCCTGAAACGGTGATATGCTTCAATCTGTGGTAGATTCAGTTACCACTTATTGCTAAAACCTACCCAAACTCAACGCCAATCACCCATCTACAAGACATGTACTTAACCATTTGTCTCAATCATATGCTTGACCACACGCTTCCAGCCTGCAATCATTATGGTGACCCGAGCACACCTCCCATACTTCGAAAGGCCTAACTTATTTCCGCTATGCAATATCCTAACCCCGCATCCTTTTTTCGCCTTTACATGATTTTCCAGTTACAATACTTAGATCTTACGAAACTCATCAAACTCGTTTGTATTTTCTTTTACATAATTTTCTACATTTTATTTCTTTTACTAACACTTCGCGCCTAATCCCAGATCCTTAGTTATTTTAACCTTCAGTCAAATGGATTTTCTTTAAAAAGAATTTATTTCCTCTATTATTATTATTATTCTTATTATTAAATTTATTAATATTACCATCAATATTAATATTACTACTACTATTGTTATTAGTCCCATCGTCGTCGTCGTCATCATTATTATTACAGTAATTATCAATATGGTTATTATTAGAATTGTTATTATTATTATTGTTAATATTTTATTATTATTATTATGATTAGTAATATTATTATTACTAGTATCATCACTACTATTATATAATAATAATATTTAAAGTAAAATATTTGATTCGAACAAGTTTTGAGCCCTTTTAAAACTATTTTTTTCCGATAATATTTTTATTATTATTATGATTAGTAATATTATTATTACTAGTATTATCGTCACCTCTAATAATAATGTAATTATTATTTCAAACCGTATTTAAAGTAAACTTGTTGTTTCAAACAAATCTTAAGCCCTTTTGAGGTTGTATTTCATTCAGCAAGTCAGGTTATCTGACAATCTTTTTCCTAGGCAGCTGGCCAAAAGAAAACATTTTTTTTACGTTAAGGATTTCATAAAATTCTCAAGTTTTAGCGCTAGTTAAAAACGTTTTGCCTACTAAAATAGAATAATCTTATTTCACCATGAGATATAAAAACACCACGATTTACAACTAATATTCGTAAATTAAAATATACGATATATCCCTTCCCTTCTTTCCCCTTCGTTAACGCCAATGAGTTTCGACTATGAAATCATGGCACCACCTTCCACGTCAACCTTCATACCCCAAACAAACCGACACTTGAGAAGACAAACGTCGCAAGCTACATTTTCTCCTCTTTAACTTCTCCTTCACGTATTTCTCGGACGTACCCCAAGGTGATTTTTTTATCCACTTCATTAATTGTTTAAGGGGTTTATTATGATTACTCATTGATCTTTGATCCATATTCGTTTGTATTTTACGAAACATTCGTACATCATTCTTATTCGCTTTACTAAATCGGTTTACGTCTGTTATTTCAAATCCCGCAATCTATGACAAGTCTCCCATCAATGTAACCGTTAAGTGGGAATTGGGGCTATGAACATGTATGTGTACATAACTACCTAATAGAAACCGTATTTTCATTTTATTTCTACATTTGAATATCTGTGATCGACTTCCTCTAAATAAGTTCGTTTACTTGTGAACCGGAACTATACCCCATGTACATGATGAGTTTATGTTATGTTTATTTTACACAAATTGCTTTAGTAATATTTTTTCTCTTTCCACTCGAAGTTTTTATTTGAATCAATTCGTTATTTTTGATCTCAGACCAAAGTTTTATTTTAATTTCGAGGTTTCAGCTACTTACTTGGATAAACTCAAGGATGCTATTGGAACTTTTCTTTCACAAACTTAATGGATGTTAATTTTGTGATAATAGAATTTCGTTTATCCGTTTTATTTCAATTATTAATTTATATGTTGTAATGTTCACTTTATTTCATCTCGATGTTACTGTTAATTGCACTGCAATTCATTCGGAGATTTTCATTTATTAAACATCATGATATTTTGATAGCTACAAGTTTTGTTTATCTAAGCTATTCTCAAACCCAATGTGTTATTAATTTACATGTTCATATTTTGTTGGTTAAGTTCTACGTTTACTTACCACGTTATTCTCGACCCCATTATTTCAATTACATGTTACGATATTCATAATTCTAAATGGTTCATTCTTTAACTTCATTACCTCGTTTATTTCGTTTTTTAACATAGTTTACTTGGTTTAGACTCGATAATTTTATTTTCTTAACTTAGTGTTTTCGCTTTGTCCTTGGCCTGAATGGTCTTTCAATTGTGTTTTGTAAAGTTTTTACCCTTTTAATTCATTATTTTTTTATTTATTTTCAACGTTCTATATGAGATTTTTATGTAATTATTTAAAGTCTATGTCTTAAAACCACACAATATAGCAAGTTATATGGATCATCCGACGATAGATGTAATTATGGGTCGACACGTAATTATCAAAGTCCTCGCATGGAAAATATAATAAGTCCGGTTGTGTGAAATAAGTCAGAATTTGGAATGATTTGTGAAGAACGGGGCAAATACAATATGATAAGGGCATGGTGGATATGTCGCTGGTACATCCTATATATAAGTGTCCTTGCCATATTTCCTATTTGTGGTGTTCTTTCGAGTCATTCAAAGATCAGCGTTATTTTATTTTAATATATAAAATTTTTAAAACTTCTAGCAAACTCCGTATATTGCTTGTTCTCTTTAAATTTTATTTTTATTTTAATTTCGGGACGAAATTTCAAAAAGTTGTAAGTCCTGTAACATTCGTTACTTTTCAAACCCGAAAACCCGACCCATTTTAAATTTTCGGTTTTTGTTCTATTTAAATATATATATATATATATATATATATATCAAATTCGTCTATGTAAATTTTATATTGAATTCGTTTAATCGACCCGTTTTGTCAGTTCAATGTATTTGTTTTTGAAAAGTATTGAATTTATACCATGTTCAATGATTTATAGCTCATATCCATTTACTTTATATTCGTATTGTTCAATTAACTATACAAGTTTATAAAATAATCAATCTCCAAATTATTCGGGTATAAAATATAAACAATCAAATATTTTTGTACATGTCCCATGCAATTTACTAGAATTATTATTTAACTACTACTACTACTTTTATTATTATTATTATTATTATTATTATTATTATTATTATTATTATTATCATCATCTTTTCATATTACGTTACTTAACTAATAAAAAAAACTAATATATGTTTTAATTACATAAAGTTTATTAAAATAGTTAACCTTTTGAATGCCCCATTAAACTATTTTTAATTTGTGTTTTAATTATATTAAACATGATTTATTTTTTTTAATTCCATAAGACATAACAACTCTATGTTTTCACTATAAAAGGAGGACAAATCCTCCATTATTTTCACACCTCAATACATTATTTTCTTAAGCTTAAGAGCATTAACAAGTAAGTTTTTTCCATTTCATGCATTTTATAGTTATTGTTTTGATATTTATCTTGAATGTTCATACTTGCTCATAAGTTGTTCTTCATGATCATGTTACTTTTATCATAAAAATCTTATATTTTGGTTTTAAGAATCATTATGATCATGGATATCCAAGATAAACAATATGATTTTTCAAAATCTTGGATCAAACCTAGTTATTAGGCAAGAACAAGCATGAATATATATTTATCTAAATCTTATGATTTTATGATCATTATAAACTTATAAACTTTCTTTTAAATAAGATGATTTACAAATATTTCTTTTATTTAAAATATTTCACAATAGATATAACGTACTTCATATCTTTAAATTAATAATTGAGTAAATTAATTATTGTTTATTTTATTTCAACATAAACTAATATTTATAATTTCTTTAAAAGAATTCATGCAAAACATTTAAGTTAATTAATTAGTAAATTAATTAATTATGTTACTTGGAAAAAAAACATAGTTAACCTTTTGAATGCCCCATTAAACTATTTTTAATTTGTGTTTTAATTATATTAAACATGATTTATTTTTTTTAATTCCATAAGACATAACAACTCTATGTTTTCACTATAAAAGGAGGACAAATCCTCCATTATTTTCACACCTCAATACATTATTTTCTTAAGCTTAAGAGCATTAACAAGTAAGTTTTTTCCATTTCATGCATTTTATAGCTATTGTTTTGATATTTATCTTGAATGTTCATACTTGCTCATAAGTTGTTCTTCATGATCATGTTACTTTTATCATAAAAATCTTATATTTTGGTTTTAAGAATCATTATGATCATGGATATCCAAGATAAACAATATGATTTTTCAAAATCTTGGATCAAACCTAGTTATTAGGCAAGAACAAGCATGAATATATATTTATCTAAATCTTATGATTTTATGATCATTATAAACTTATAAACTTTCTTTTAAATAAGATGATTTACAAATATTTCTTTTATTTAAAATATTTCACAATAGATATAACGTACTTCATATCTTTAAATTAATAATTGAGTAAATTAATTATTGTTTATTTTATTTCAACATAAACTAATATTTATAATTTCTTTAAAAGAATTCATGCAAAACATTTAAGTTAATTAATTAGTAAATTAATTAATTATGTTACTTGGAAAAAAAACATAGTTAACCTTTTGAATGCCCCATTAAACTATTTTTAATTTGTGTTTTAATTATATTAAACATGATTTATTTTTTTTAATTCCATAAGACATAACAACTCTATGTTTTCACTATAAAAGGAGGACAAATCCTCCATTATTTTCACACCTCAATACATTATTTTCTTAAGCTTAAGAGCATTAATAAGTTTTTTCCATTTCATGCATTTTATAGCTATTGTTTTGATATTTATCTTGAATGTTCATACTTGCTCATAAGTTGTTCTTCATGATCATGTTACTTTTATCATAAAAATCTTATATTTTGGTTTTAAGAATCATTATGATCATGGATATCCAAGATAAACAATATGATTTTTCAAAATCTTGGATCAAACCTAGTTATTAGGCAAGAACAAGCATGAATATATATTTATCTAAATCTTATGATTTTATGATCATTATAAACTTATAAACTTTCTTTTAAATAAGATGATTTATAAATATTTCTTTTATTTAAAATATTTCACAATAGATATAACGTACTTCATATCTTTAAATTAATAATTGAGTAAATTAATTATTGTTTATTTTATTTCAACATAAACTAATATTTATAATTTCTTTAAAAGAATTCATGCAAAACATTTAAGTTAATTAATTAGTAAATTAATTAATTATGTTACTTGGAAAAAAAAACATTTAATCATAAATTATTATTAATATAGTTATTTAATCTTATATTAATAAGTTATAATTATGTATCTACAAATCATTTTTAAACTAATAAACATCAAATGACTTTTATAAACTTTATTCGTTGTTGTTAAACTAATTAAATATTCTCAAGTCCCCATCTGCCATAAGTTAATGAAATAGATTTTTAAATAATTCATAATTCTAAAACTAATATTATTTAACTTTTATAATCCCGATAGTTAGTCTTTAAGTTTTGTATTTCCTTTTTAATTATAGTTTGTGAGGTTCGATCATTTATTTCCTTAAACGCGCTTTCGGTTATTATTTCAAGTTATCATCCAATTGCAAAGGTGAGTTTCTCACACCCATTTTTTACTCTTTGTTACTTTTGGGGTTAGTATATATATCCTATCCAAATTACAATTTCGTTTATTCATTATTTACAAACTACAATTCGCTACATGGACTTGTGTGTTTATTTGCTTACTTGCTCAAAGATTACGTGCTCATGGTTTTCTTATTAAGTATGATCATACGCCCCCCTATGCACTCAGGACCTCGATGTTATGAGTGGAATAGGGACCCCCGATCTGAGTACGTTGGTTGTTACCAACGGAAAAGACACTTACTTGCACTATTATCCGAGTACGTTGGTGCACAATCCCAACTGTTAAGGACTTTACTTGCTCATTTACACTTGTTCATGGAATTGTAGATTTTTATGTACTTATATCAAAACCTGTGTAAACTCACCAACTATTCATTTAGTTGACATTATTTTATATATATGCTACATGTACCTTATTTAGAGAATGATGCCGTGGCGATGACACTAGAACTTAGGTTATAATAATAAATGGACAAGTTGTTAATTGTTCTTGTATTTTTCCTTGTATTTCTTGTTACAAACTTGTGTACATGATGTTTAAATTAATCAATGATAATATTGTCACTTAATAGTGTCACATGTGTTTTGAGCAATCTGTACGTCAAACTCGGGCGTATTCCGCTTTAGCCGGGGTTTTACAATTGCTTCCGCTAACTTGGTGATGTTGACTTCATAATGAGTTAAACATTCTTCAATGTCATACATTTCCATGTTTTGACGTTCTTCTTCAGTGTGGGTAAAGTATGAATCTTGCATTGTTGAATAATATTCCTGTCCCTGAGGATTTTCTTTTGAATAAGTCATTACTTCCTTTCCTTCTGACACCATTGGTTTCTTGGATCTACTTGATACGTCTCCATAAGTGTTTTGAATTGGAATAATCTGGGGCAACGGGATGTTATAATCAAATATATCTGTATCTTCCTCCATTGCTGTTTGGTATGAACTCTTGTCGCTAGATATAGGAATTAGAAGAAAAGATGTTCCCATGTAGCCTTTTCCTTTACCTGATCGAAGCTGAACTGATTCTTCGCTAGATTGACGATCGAACATCTATACGAGGTTATTTTAGGAGAGCGTTTTCCTATCTTATCCGTATTTGTTGTATCTTATTCGTATTTAATATTTTAATCATTAAATGATTTTTTTAATATCCTTAATTGAATACTAATGATTATCATAAACATAAATTTGATCAAAGCCTAGGTATGGTTAAATACCTAATTCGCTAATATCGATGGCTCTGATACCAACCTGTCACACCCCAACTTAGGGCCTAGGCGTGTAACCAATAGTTGGTACCTGTTTTGTAAATATATCAGAGTTTTAGCGAAAGTCTTTAATTTATAATAAAATATTAATTTATATTTTGAAAAATTAGTTTATTTGTAAAATCTTTATTTATAACAATAATAATATTTGATTTATTAGAAAGCTTTTCGAATAATAAATATTCGAGAGTTTGATTTGTAAACATCGTTTGATTTGTAAAGATCGTTTGATTTATAAAACTTGTTTAAATATTGTTTGCAATATTTTAATAATTTTAAAACTGAGCCATCTCTACCTTGCGAGCGTCTATCTCCTTGAATGGCTCTAATTCCTTGCTACCTGTACTAACTTTTATATCCTGTAACATGGGGGGGGGGGAATACATCAGCGATATGCTGGTGAATCATTGACTATAAAAACATTTTATAAATCTTTCTTTAATTGACAAGATAGTTTTCATGAAATAACCTCAGCAGAAACGTCTCTTATTTCTGGGATTGTGCCACTGCCATACACACAATTACGGTTCTCCGGCAACTGACACCCTTTGGAGAACCTTTTATTATGACCTCTAGTCTGCGGCTACGTAGCCTTGACTGATAGACTAGATTGATTATGTTTGGATCCAGAAACATGTGTACTCGGTCAGAGTTGCTTTTATTTTCTATATTGTATTTTAATAGGGATCACGTAATCCCAAAATCTTTAATTGTCTGTCTTTGTTTAAGATAAACAACTCATTTATCTTGACTGAAAAAGGTTTAACGTATTCACCTGTGACTGTCTGTTCTGAATGATGTGGTGATCTCGTTTGAAAACCTTTATGAATGATGAATGATTGATTGAATGATTGACCTATAATATAATAGGTTTATATAAATACCCGGATCGTCTTTTAATCCGGCTACAGACCTTTAGTCTGGTTTTGATAGCTTAAACCTTGATTGATCTTTTGTTCGAATGAAATATTTTTATATGAAATCTCTCTCTTTATTTGCTAACCATGTGCTATGTTTCTTCTTCAAGAAGAAATGTTTATGATATGTTTCTTCTTTAAGAAGAAACGTCATTTATCTAAACCTTTGTATGTTAAGTCTTATGTTTCTTAATAATAAAGAAATATTATCTTAACTATAACCTTTGTTCATAAACATTTACTTTTCATTAAACATTTCAACTATATCCTTTGTATGTAAAAGCTAAGATTTTTTAATCATAAAGAAATTATATTTTTGCTATAATCTTTGTTTATACTATTTTGTATTTCTTAATCATTAAGAAATTTTATTTAATTGATATAATTTGATCAAGGTCCAGGCTATACCCTCGACTAAGGTCTAAGCCTTATTATTTTATAAATATTTTATTCGGGCATTATGCCTACCTTGTTTGGCTTATTATTTTCTAGACTCTCGGGCAACACTTCGACTCTTGCACGTATATTGAAATCTTGATCAACAACTCCTCGGCACGCAAATCGAGGCACGCAGGTCTTCAAAACTCGTCGGTAAGCACTTCGAGGCGGGACGTCGGGTCGTCTCGGGTCGGCACGGTTTACAAGGTCGTCACGCGTTACTAGGTCGACACGCAAAACGAGGTGCGCCGGTCGTCGGGATTGTCGGCACGAACTTCGAGGTGTCGTCAGTATATGGTACAGATTACGAGGTTATAATATGTCGAGTCGGGGCACAAAAACCGAGGTAAAGAGAGAAAGTTTCTAGAGAGAGAAAGTATTTCTAGAGAGAGAGAGAGTGGAGTGGTGTGAAAAATGAATGTGCCATCACCCTCGTAATTATAACTGAATTCCGGTCCCATCACGATACGCGATGGAACCTTTCTCATGGTCATCGCGTATCGCGATGACTCATGTTATTTAGAGAGCGCCGCGTGGCAGACAAGTGTCACTTTCTTAAACATCCTCTGCCACGTGTTGCCACGTGGCGGACACGTGTCATTTTCTAAGACACCTTCTGCCACGTGTTGACACGTGACGTACACGTGTCACTTTCCTATTATCCTAGTCATCACGTATCGCGATGGCTTAATGTCTTGGGTTGTAGCGTATCGCGACACCGCCCTTTTTGAATTTCTGTGATGTTCCCATCGGGTATCGCGATGTCTTCTTGGCTATGCCCATCGCGTATCGCGATGGGTTAATAAATCAGAATTTTTTTTATTTTTAATCCTTTTACTTCTATTAGCTTGTCATATTTGGATCAAAATTTTGGGGATGTTACAATTACACGGTCGACGGTCACAACTATATAATGGGGTATTACCTTGCAGATGATATTTACCCTACGTGGCGTACTTCTGTGAAGACGATTCCAACACCTAAAGGGAATACGAATAAACATTTTGCAAAGGCACAAGAATCTACAAGAAAAGATGTCGAGTGAGCATTTGGTAATACTTCAACAAAGATTTGCCATCATTCAAGGACCTTCTCAGCTGTTCAAAGTGAAAGACATGACAAATATAATGAAAGTATGTGTTATTCTACATAATATAATCATCTAAGATGAGCGTGATGATGTTGACAATCTTGACATTGAGTATGATCAACTTAAATATCTCCCCGAATTGTTGTGCAATCACACAACTGATATTATGAACTTCATCCAAGGTCATCTTCATGTTAGAGATAGTTCGGTGCATCATCAACTTCAAGAAGATCTAATTGAATGACTACTTTATTCTCAACAATAAGCGAGACCACGTTATATTTTGTTGTTTCATTCATCTTATGAGTTAGTGTTTGAAACATGTTACAACATAATGTTATATTAATGAGACTCCATAGCTATTAATCTGGATTATATTTTGTTAACGTTGGAGAAAAAATAAATTTTCTCTCTCTTTTGGATAAAAGATTTAAAAAAATGATAACGCAAATATTTTTTTAAAAATGTAATAGTCACAATTGTATAAAAATTCAATAGAAATAAACATTAAATAAAAGATAATAAAACAAAATAGTTGGTAGTTAATAATATAAATGGAAGAAAGAGAAAGAAATAATAAAAATAGAATATAGAAATAGAAATGTGGAACATAAGTAGGAGTTTTTTATAAAATGAGAAATAAATTTATGTAATGATGTTTTTTTGATAAATTATATGGAAACTAGTTTTTATTCCTCGGGGTTGATTTACATTATTCGTTTATAATATTTATATATTTTTGAATTTTAATTTTATTTATTGTACAAACGTTAATAATATATTTAGTATTTGATGATGAAAGAGTTTCACAAATAAATGAGATGTTATAACCCGGTTTAATATTTGGGTTTGGTGAGACCCATTATCCGCTTATTTTTTTTAATTCTAAATAATATATATCTTTTTTTAAAGAAATTGTATATTAATTTTTATTATATCTTTATTTTATAAGATTTTCATATCAAATATTTGATGAGATTAATTTTTAATTTAATGAGATGTTATAACCTTACGGGGGTTGTTTTACAGTATTCGTTTTTAATATTTATATATTTTTTGGAGTTTAATTTTATTTATTGTACAGAAGTTAATAATATACTTAGTATTTGATAATGAAAGAGTTTCACAAATAAACGAGATTTTATGACCCGGTTTTAAAGCTATTTGGGTTTGGTGAGACCCATTACTCGCTTATTTTTTTACCATAAAATTGTTTTTTAATTATAAATAATATATATCTTTTTTTAAAGAATTATATATTAATTTTATTATATCCCTATTTTATAGGATTTTCATATCAAATATATGATGAGATTAATTTCTAATTTAATGAGATATTATAACCTTACGGGGGGTTGTTTTACAGTATTCGTTTTTAATATTTATTTACTTTTTGGAGTTTAATTTTATTTATTGTACAGAAGTTAATAATATAATTAGTATTTGATGATGAAAGAGTTTCACAAATAAATGAGATTTTATGACCCGGTTTAAAAGCTATATGGGTTTGGTGAGACCCATTACCCGCTTATTGTTTAACCATAAAATTGTTTTTCAATTATAAATAATATATATATTTAAAGAAATTATATATTAATTTTTATTATATCCTTATTTTATAGGATTTTCATATCAAATATATGATGAGATTAATTTCTAATTTAACGAGATGTTATAACCTTACGGGGGTTTGTTTTACAGTATTCGTTTTTAATATTTATATATTTTTTGGAGTTTAATTTTATTTATTATACAGAAGTTAATAATATACTTAGTATTTGATGATGAAAGAGTTTCACAGATAAATGAGATTTTATGAACCGATTTAAAAGTTATTTGGGTTTGGTGAGACCCATACCCATGAATTCGGGTCAAATGCATGAAACGCTTCCATTTACAAATAATGCAATCTGGTGGCTTGTGAGAATATAAAGAGCAACTATAAAGCTTTTAAAGGTTTTGATTATATATATTACAGACATGAAGGGAATGAGCTGGGAATGCTCTAACAATACATGTATGGATAAATGTTTTAAGCTTAGAGATATAGAAAGTACATAAATTTATATAAACTTGGAAGCTTTATATTTTTATTATTATGAATATCAAAGGAATAACAATACATTCATCTTTCTCATTTTTATATCCTATATATTTATAACTTAGAATAGATATATTCAATTATAGATATTCAACCTTAAAATCTTTGTAATCAGTTTAGTTATGACTAAGAGGGTGGAGGGGGTGCAATCTTAAGAATTTCAAACTACTCTAAACTCGACCAATCCTGCATTGTCATCTTAGTTTTTACATTGAACAATTATGAACTACTCTAAAAAGTGACGCCACTCCTTTCAAGACTCTAAAGAATTTATTAAATTGGAAATGATGAAAATTGATGGTTGATGTGAGGAAGTAGTTGAACCCGGGATTAAAAATGAAGGTGGTGGCGGTGTTCCTGCTCAACCCGAGGTACTATCGGGCCTCCACAATAACAACTTAGAGGGTAGTACTGCAATAACATTCTCTTTTTTATTTTTCTAAAGGGTGTAATTAAACAATAAACCATAGTAGAAGGTGAGAATATGAATATAGTGAAAGCAAAGTTAGGGCACAAATATCATCTATCTTCATCCCCACGCTAAACCCCTTCCAATACAATACAACACCAAGAACCTCTTTTTTTCAATTTCAATCTCAATTCCAATTTCTTCTCATCACAAAGCCAGCTGCTGAATCCAGTTTCTGTAATGGCTACAAGAAAGCTGGTCCGAGACTTTATTCTCTCTAAACAGCTGCTCTATCCGCGTCTTCTAGCTTACAAACAGGTACACCATTCATGCTTAAAGATTGATGCTTTTGATCATTGATGGGTTGATAATGCTTAATTAATTGTGGGTTTTTGTGGGTTTTTGGTTTTGATGCTTAAACGTTGATTTTTTTTTATAATTGATGGGTTGATAAGGCTTAATTTGATGTGGGTTTTTGGTTTTGATGCTTAAAAGTTGATGTTTTTGATAATTGATGGATTGATAATGGTTAATTTGATGTGGGTTTCTGGTTTTGATGTGTTAAAGGTTTCGACCTCAGCTCCAAGGTTTAGGTTAATTGGTGGTGCGAATGGGAACTTTATGTGCCGTGAATTCAGCGTGTTTAAGGAGTTTTCTAATAAGATTAAAGGTGAAGTGAATAGGTATGTTATTGTTTTGATTTTTTCTGAAACTTGAAGGTGGAATTAAGTGTTTGTGTTCTGTGTGTTGAATAATAGTAGCTAGGTAACATAACGTGGTATAGCGCTGGGAATTTTGTCGAAATTGGTTACGGCTTGTTATGGGAAATGGGATAAATTGGGAAAATAGATTGGTAAATGCGTGGAATAGTGGTGCCATTTGTATAGCTTTTGATATTTTTTTAAATGACGTGTAGTCGGTTGGTAAACCTGCGCGGTGCGGCTGCAAGTCGACTTGAGTTTGGTTGGTATCAGGGTACGGCACCGGAAAGAAACCAAAAAATAAATTCATCGACGGCCAAACACTACAAATTTATATGTTTCTAAAAAAAATCTGCGCGTTACAGCGGTGAACCAATGCAGTAAATCGTAAACATAAATTATCAAAGCCCCCATAAAAACATTTATTTATGAAAGGAACAATTTTTTATTAAAAAACAGAAAAAAAAATTGACTGGCGTGGCACTTCCATGGGACGCCACGTCGCCCAATGAAATTATTGCGCTTCACCGACATCCCAAATTAATTAGATACAGTAATTGCATTTGTTTGTTATTGAAATTAGACACATGAAAACCTAAGATGCAAAGTTTTGATTTTATTACATAGTAGAATGGATTGCGATAGTTAATTATAATAGAAAATTATTTTTTTTTGTTACGAGATCACAATGTTATTTTTGCTTCATTATAATTTAAAAGTTCAATATATTTCTAGCATTTGTAACGTGGAAACGATCTTTCCATATATTAATATTATTTTTGCTTGGTTATAACTTAAAAATTTAATATATTTCTAGCATTTGTAATGTGGAAATGATCTTTCTATAATATTAGTTTACCTGGTTTCAGAAACCAGGAGTTTAAAAAATCTGTAGAAGAATTGAAGGAGAAAACCAAAGAGTTTAAAGGAGTGAAAGAAGATCTAAAAGTTAGGTAATTTATACTCCAAAATCTTTTTAAAGTTTGTAGTTTTAGCTTTAGTTGCTTATAGGCTGAGACATACTGTTGTATGTCAAAGCTGGGCCGACACTTGTATTGAAGGCCCTGAGATGGTGAACTGGCGAATGCAGAACGAAGCAGACAACTGAGCAGCTTTACAAGCATGTGGATGGCGTGTGGACCGAAGCTGAAGCTACAGCTAAAAAGGTTCCATTTTAATCACTTCTCAAATATTTAGCTATCATAATTATACCTTTCACATGAAAATATTAATACAGACGTTGCGATCACGTTTCAGGTATCTCAGAATCTCAAGGAAAAAGTTTCTGCTGCTACAGATGAGGTATGCTATCTTTTTATTTTAAAAACATTTATGCTTCTTTGCAAGATTAGTTGATGAGTCTGTTATACTTTATTCATTATGTAACAGGTGAAAGAAACTATTGGAATTGGGAAGCAGGAGTCTTCAAAATCTTCCAGCTCAGCACATAGCGATGCTTCTGCAGCAAAAGATGGGAAAACTGGTGAACAGTCAGCGAGTGGAGAAGGCAAGGAACAGCAATCTGCGTATGCTGAGTCAGCACAAACAATATTTAACAAGGTTCGGTCTGGTGTTTCTTATTCCTATCAAAAGGCCAGAGATGCAAAGGTTCTTGATTTGGCCAGAAAGGGTATGGAAATCGTGAAAGACGAGTTAAACGGTAGCTCGAGTAAGAGGAAACGTGCTAAAGCTGCATCTGCAACTGCCTCTACAGCTAATGTTGAAAAGAGTACTAGAACAGATCTCACCATTGTGCCTGTTAAACAGTCCGCATTTAGCAAGAAATGGGAGGCTTTTAAGGCAAAGGTAATAGTTTTTCATTTTTTAGTTCTTATTAAATGACTTTTCGTATCTGTGTGTTTTCTAATTGAATTTATTTGTTATGTTAGATGCAAGCTAATCCAATTTTTAAGCGAGTCAGTGACGCTAGTGAACCTGTCTTGAACAAGAGCCAGGAGGTATGAAAATTTGTCAAATATCGAATATACTAGTTTATGCTGACATGGCAATTTGAGTGGTTTGGATAATGTCCCAATGGGTTTGACCCGTTTACCCTTTTATTTACCCTATTGCATGCCATTGTTTTAACTGTTTTTTGGTTGTTCATGTCTGATATATTTTTAAATGAGATTTTCAGATTGCAGAAGATATGCGTGAAAGATGGGAAACTAGTGATCATCCTGTAGTTCATAAAATTCAGGAGTACGTTTTTCCAACTTTTTACCCTGCCTGTTTTATATATATTTCAAATCTGACTTATAAAGCTTTTGGCTTTATGATTCATTGTGGATGACATGGTTTCCCTTTTTTGCAACAGTATTAACGAGAGTGTTTTTAGAGAGACAGATGCTGCAACGTCTTTTAAGGAAATCCGCCAGCGTGACCCGTATGATGACAGTTTCTCCATTTTTTTTATTAAGTTTTTATAATAACCTGTTAAATAATTTACGTCGATGCTTATTATTTTCAGGTATTTCTCTTTACCTGACTTTGTATCAGATGTTCAAGAAATTGTGAAACCCGTTCTCAAGGCCTACATAAAAGTAAGTTTGAAATTAAATTAAACGGTATATACAATAAAAACAATATACTTAATTTGCGCGAAGAGTTAACATAATTGTCAGAATTACATTGAAAAGTCCCTAAACCTAGTTTTGATGTAAGAAAGGCCAAAACACGTAAAATTGCACGAAAAAGTCTCTTTACCTAATTTTGGTAAATTGAAGTTTCTAAATTTGTTAATAATACATGAAAAGTCTGCCAACCTGATTTTGGTATATTAAAGTTATTAAACTTATCTAGTGACTAGTGTGCACATACTTCTGAAAAAAAACTTAAATATATGTTACACCTTTAAATTGTTAAAAATTGGATGAAGTGACATTCAACATTTTGCAAAAAAAAAAGGGATGGATGGAGTGACATTCAACATTTTGCAAAAAAAATGTAAGTTATGCCATCTAATTTGACTAATGTAATAGTCCTTTAGTTTTCTTTTAAGGAGTGAATTTAAGACAAGTTTAGGTACACTTTAATATACCGAAGTTAGCTCGAGGGACCTTTCCATGTTTTTTTGACAAGTTTAGGGACTTAAAAGTAAAAAAGCATGTTGGTTTTTCATGGCTTTAGTTCTTCATTTAACGGTTTGAATTTCTACAATTTAATATGCTGTCTGGTTTGGTTTATATTTCTCATGCGGCAGTTTGTTTACAGGGAGAAACTGAGGTGCTGGAAAAATATTGTGCCCCTGAAATAATTGAGAGATGTAAAGCCGAACATAATGTTTGTGAGATGCAGGGCACCTTTTACGATAACAAGGTTAAAACATTAATCTTTCGTTTGGTTGCTGTTAAATACTTGTGTAACGCACTAAAAAAGAACAAATACAGTAGATTTTGCTAAATGTTTTACTTTGTGCAGATATTACATATATCCGAAGTCGATGTGAGAGAGACCAAAATGATGGGTGACAGTCCGTTGATTATTGTCGGGGTACACACCTTTTTTTCAAATTCGGTCAAAATAATAAAAAATAAAATGAAGTTTTTACTGAGTTGAGGTTACTTACTTGGTTGTACAGTTTCAAACGCAACAGGTGTATTGTGTACGAGATAGACTTGGTGAAATTACCGAAGGAGGCAAGGTAATCAGTCTATTTCATGTTTTTGTGTTTTGGTTGACTCTGACTTTGACCTTGTTGGTCAATGATTTGGTTTTGTAGGATACCATCCACACAGTTCATTATTTATGGGCAATGCAACTTTGCGAGGCAGAGGATGGTACGCATGTGCCAGTGTGGAAGCTTAGAGATATGCAACAAGTTGGCATTCGCGCACTCATTTGATCTTAAAAATGGTTCGGTCGATGCTTGTTTTTTCCCCAATCATTGCATTTAGTTCGTTCGGCTGCTGACAAATTTTGTTTTTAAATATATTTTTGTTAACTTGCGTTGATTATAGGAATGAAATCAAACATGAGTTCCTGACTTCCTGCATTTGTTTTTTCTACAAATGTCATGATTGTAGTAGATTTTGACTTGACTCATTGAAACCTAGTAGCAAAATAAGGTCTTATTGATGAGAATATGCCAGCTGAAGATGTAAATGTTGTAAATTTCATTTTATGATTGTTGGTAACTTTGTTTTAAAAGCACGCATGAGGCAGATGGAAAATTCTTTTGAGGGGGTGCTTCGTTAAAACCGGTAAAAGTTTAGGGTGTGTAGCAGGGTAATGATGCGTGTCGCATATTTTTAAAAAGATCATTGATTGTGGAATTACATGGGGGATTAAATCACTGACTCCAAAGGTATAATGGACTGATAGTGTATTTTCAATCGCCTTTTATATAAGATATTCATGATACGGGTTGACTAGTTGGCGAAAGTTTTGCTTCGGAATTTTAACTATGGTTTTGGAAAATGACAAACCAAATTAGCTGGCTGGCTGGCCAGGTGCGTGTTACTAGTTGGTTTTATTGGTTTGGTGGTTAAACGTTTTGGCTGTGACGATATGAATCAATTTTTTTAGTTTCTTTTGAGATCTATAATTTTTATTAAAAAATTTAAAATGTTAAAAATTGCTTCGCGATTATAAAAACCTAACTACATGGCACAAAATGGTAACGGCTAGTTTTGTTCACAGTGCCAAGTCTAAGTTTCAAACTTGAATGAACAATTAAAACATAATTGCGAAAAGGAATTGCTTGGATCTTAGACCAACCGACTTATTTCGTTCTAAGCAATTCGGTCAGTTTAACCGTTTTCAAATAACCTTAATCGGTACACTGTGAACGATCATGGGGTGTGGATTGTTTATATTGTTTATTTAACATTTAAACCTAAGCTAACGACTTGTAGTATAGTGGTCAATATGTTAATGTCAAGTGTTTCACCTTATGAGGTTAAAGGTCGAGTCCCATGGAGAAAAAAAATGTAGATTTTAGAGGTAGAAGCAACCACACTTCAAACACTATCGTTTGGACATGTTTTTATTCCAACCAATGATGTGATTATAATTATTCGGTATCACATAATCACTTTCAAAACACACACTGATGACGGACTATTGTCTTATTCTTCGTTTGCATGTTGACAAGAAAACAAATATTCAACAAAATTCATACCTCCGCCGTCACAGTAGATCCTACACCCACAACTGTTTCAGTCAACAAATCATGCAGCTTCGTCGTCTCAACCGCAACACACTCCCGATCAAACAACGCAGACACAACCGCCACCCCTTTAAGATTCACCACCCCTAACTCCATCACAGACCGTGCATTTGTCAGATTTATGCCACCAATAGCCACGACAGGCAGCTTTGAAGCCAAACAAACAGTTTTCAAACCTTCCAACCCTATGGTGCGGTTATTAGCTTTTGTGTTGGTCGGGAACACGCCACCCGAACCTATGTAATCAGCACCATCAGCCCATGCTTTTAGAGCCTGCTCTGGTGTCTTGCATGATACCCCAATGATTTTGTCAGGCCCGAGAAGGGCTCGGACCATGTTGACCGGCATGTCTGATTGACCCACATGGACTCCGTCAGCATCACAAGCCATTGCAATATCCACCCTGTCGTTTATCAGTAACGGGATGTTGTGGGCGTGACAGATTTCAAGACATGCTTTGGCTGCTTCCAGAAACTCTCCGGTTTCAGCATCTTTTTCCCTAAAACGAGTAACAAGAATAATATTATTCGTTGAAAATATTAAAATAAACAAAAATGGTAAAAAGGTAGACCTTAGCTGCACAATGGTGGCACCTCCTTCAATGGCGGATTTAACCGCCTCTGTAATTGAATGGCCCCATCTTTTATTCATCCCCGAATCTGTGACAGCATATAAGAACAAATCGTTTGGATCAAACAGTTGCGGTCTGTTTGACTTGCTCCTCTTTAGGTTGAATAAGTGGTCAAAAGGACCTTGAGGTCCGTTTCCAATACTAATAGTTTTGCCATATTCCAGTACAGTCTCAATGTATCGTTTTGCTACCTTCATTATCAAGTTTATAATGAGTATTAAATTGAGTTTAAATTTCACCAATAAGCAAATACTATAATACCTTAACAGCCGATAACATTGAAGAACCCTTTGCCAACTCAGCAGCTATACATGATGCCATAGTGCAACCAGTTCCATGAGTATTTCTACTCTGTATCCGTGATGAACATAACTCATAAAAATCTTTACCTGCATCACATATATAGTGTACACAATTAGCTGCCAGAAATAATACAAAAGATTATGTTAAAAAAGATTTTATTAATAGTATACCATTAAAGAAAATATCTACTGCATCTGAGGAAGAAGGGAGATCACCACCTTTTACTAGAACATTTCTGAAACAATTTGAAAATTTTACTTTGGTCATGAAATAGAGCAAGACTTAATGTTTACTACTGCACGTTTTAAAAAATTACCTTGGTCCCATATCATGTAAAGATTTTGCTGCAGAACGCATGTCACTAACTGTTTCTAACTGCAAGCCACCGAGTAAAATAGAAGCCTCTTTTATATTTGGGGTCACAATGTCTGCCATAGGGAGAAGATCTTGCCTGCAAACAGTTTTAAAAAAAAGTCAACCATAAAACAATATGGATAGACTGAACTAAACAGCAAATAAATGTGCAAAACGAATCTCACTTAAACGTATCGAGTATTGAAGAACCAGCAAGCACATGCCCACTAGTAGACACCATGACCGGATCAACCACTAAAGCTGCCTTCAAAAAGTTAGACTGAGTCAACTCAGAAGCAACATAGTAACTAAAAATAAATGTGTCATAATACCCTGAACTGGAAATTGCTTTAGACTATCATGAAGAATCTTCACCATCGCGGGTGATGGAAGCATGCCAGTTTTCACCTAATTACATATGGACAGTGTTTACGACCAAAACAACTATGGCAAGAACTTAACATTACAACAAACTTACAACATCAACTTGCATATCGGACAGTACAGACTTTAACTGTTCTGCAACAGATTCTTCTGGAAGAGCGCTTACATCCTAATAAGAAGCAAAATGAATCATCCAAGTTTTAAAAATCAAGTTCAAAAGAAACGAATAGTCAGTCATATATAGTGTTGAACCTGGACCCCGAGAGTGTTCTGTGCGGTAACCGCTGTGATAACAGTGGAACAAAAGACTCCACGTGCAGCACACGTCTTGAGATCAGCTTGAATTCCTGCACCGGCTCCTGAATCCGAGCCAGCCATGGTCAGAACATGCGGGATTTTGTTACTACTAGAGCCATTTGTGATGGTTAAAGCCTTCTCCTCTGGCATTGCCTTGAGAGTCAAACTGCCAAATTGGTCACACGTGTGTCTACTACCTTGATTAGAGCTGAATACCGTGCATATCTGCGGTTACCGACCACAAATAGTAATAATCAAGCCGAGCATTAATTAAAGCTCGATTAATTATCTGACAGTACAGCTGAGGTCGAGCCGACGATTAAGGTTTTTCTCAAAAACGTACAAAAGTAATATATAAATTGAGCTTGAAAAAACGAAACGAATCACGGGCTTTAGAAACGAGGCTAGTGAAGCTCGTTAACACCATAAAATTTATAATTTAATTATCAAGCATGTTTAGTTAAAATCTGTAATTTAGAGAAAATGATAACCCTAACTAGTTATTCTGAAACACATAATTTGAAAAGCAAAAGTAATGACGTTAAAGGCACATCCGAACAGCTTCGAGGTCTATAATCGATCATCATCATCCAATTCAGTGATAATTAAAAAGGAGAGAGTAAAAGTGTATGTACCTTGTTGTTGTGATGAGGAATGGTGGTGGTGCTTGAGAGGAAGAAAGCCATATAATATTATTATTACTATTATTATTATTATTATTATTAAGAGTAAAGTTGGAGATACCGTTAAACAGGAAGTCGAATAAGTCAAGTCAGCCACCAGTGATGTCACGGGAAACTGATGCACTACACTTGTGGCTGGAAGCACTTATTGAGTTATTGTAATATTTAAAACTTGGCATTGATCGTGTATGATACATGTGGAAATTTATAAATCATGTAAAAATCGCAGTTAATATAAAATTATAAAATATGTTGTCATATAATTGGAACGGGTACATGATACTTAGTTGTTAATAATACTGGTAAAAAAATTGATTATCAAACATAACTTTCAATGAATTTAACGTCTTTTATACAATTATTCGATAGATAATACAAAGTTCAAAATGAAAAAATTATTAACTACTAAATAGTTCCTCATAAATCACATTTGTAGTTTTGTTTGTAACTTTACTGTCTTTGTCTAATATAAGCATTTTAACACCGTCTCTACTCTTCACTCGTGAAATTCCCTATGTAATTGCTTCTTTGGTCTTTATCGTGACAACTATTAAATATAAAAACAGAAGAATGGTTATAAAAATATTTGGTATAACCTATGAAATAAAGTGTGAATACATGTACTTTATCCTAAAATTAAATGAATAGAAAAAAGTAACATGTGTTATTTGGGTTTGTACATATAGAACTTTGTTTAATAGTTGGCGGTTCATTTTCTTCTCCAACGTCTAATAGATTAACATTAAATGATGTGACTGGACAATTAACTGCATAGTTAATTGTTATTAGAATAAAATAAGCAAAAAATTTTTAAACTTAACATATTTTAAAAACAAATTATTGTCTATACTAACGTATGTTAGATTTTGTAAAATATTAAAAAAAATGGTTATGTAATATGTTAATGTAATTATAAAGATATTTGGTTGTTAAAAAGGAAACATATATAAATAAAACAGAAATATACAAAATAACAATATTAATTCTTATCATTCCAATTTGTAATTTTGACATAATTTTTTGTTGTTAATATAAGTATACGTTTATAACATAGTAATATGTTAAAATGAGTATCTACATTTTTTTGTGTATGTTCAAGTTTGTAAAATACATAGCGCATAGCAAAGATTTATTTACTTAAAATTAACATTTATAGTATATCTCATAATTTGGTGTAAATATTATAATTGAATCCAACAAAATAATAAATAAAATATAAATATATGAAAAGGTATTAATGAATAGTCATTTTAAAATATTACCGTTGGATATCATACTCAATTGTTCTCTTTCTGTTGACACTGCACATTTTAAAGAAATAAAATATAATATAACATTTAGAGAGTAAAAATATAATATTAAAATGACTAACCGTTTATATTATTCTCTCATTGGAAGAGGATGACTAAAAAACACTACGTTTCATGAATTTTGAATACATCTAAAATAAATATAATAAGGCTTTCATACCAACAAATAGAAAACACTAAACATATTGACAATAAAACGTATATAGGATGACGCATGATTATATTTATTTAACAAATGATTTAACTTCAAAAAAAATAAACATACATACCTTTGTCTACTACAAAAGTATAATGTCGGTTAACTTAAAACGACACGAAGAACTTCAAAATCTTGCATTTCAAACTTCATAAGCAACCAAGTATGAACATTGACATATTGTGTTTTAATATATAGCGTGTCAAATGTAACTCAAGAAAATGTATTGAATATATAGTGTTTAAGTTTACATAAGTTAGGGGAAGACTAAGCTATTTGTTTGTCAAAAAATATGTCTTTCTTGTACAAAGACTATATGGAATAAGTTAAGGTGTAATTTGTTTTTTACCAAATTAACATAATATTAAAGTGATTTTAGGTGATTAAAAAGAATCACAAATTAAACACCGACTGGGTCGTATTGCCATAATTTGAAAGTCAAATCTAACTTTTTTTTTGTACACGTTCAAAAATGGAAAATGAAATGACTTTAATTTCGAATGACTCAAATATAGAATTAATATATTTATATGTATTCTAAGTTTAATTTAGACGCATTAATTAACCGTTACATAAATTATACGTTTTATACGTTAACAGAATGTGGCTCAACAACTTTATTAAACAATTACACATATAAAATAAACGTCTAATAACTAATCAATAATTTAGACCCATTAACAAAATCCACTCTTTGATTTATTAAATGGTTGAGTGAGTTAATATAATTTAAAATTTGAACAAAATGATAAATTACAAATCCACATATAATGATAAATTTAAATACTTCCAATGAATCCATATTCTTAAAACAAGAATGGTAAACGGGTTCGGGATTTATACGATGCATTGAATGGTTTTTTTTTAAAAAATATGTTGTTTTAGAAATATTTTACTGTGAAAAAAATAGAGAAGTTGTTGATATAAGTGGAATGAATTGAAAATGATCAAAAGAAAGATGCCACGTGGACTTAAACTCAATTCTTTCAATAGTATAGGTAGATTATGATGAATGAATGAATGAATAAAATGTATGTTGTTAAATAATATTAACCTCTTATGGTCAAATTATGAAACACCGAAATTAGTTTATTTGAATTAGTTTTTATATGAACTTTACTAAATTATGACATTTTAATGGAATGTAGTTGTATTTATTAACAATGAAAATAAGTCTTTTAGTATAATTGAATACATATTTTGCGCGTTAATTTTATATAGGCAATACCCAGTTGACTAACGAATTCAAAAATTGAATATATTAAGTATTTGAATATTTAAGGTTGTTTGAACTTTTTAAAACATAAATATTATTTCTCAAATTTCATACAATGTTTGTGCCTTAATTTTTGATACATAATAATCAATGTGATTGACTAAAGACTCCATGAGTTACTATTTTATTTAATATCACAACCATTAACATTAATATATGAATTATTTGTTTACATTTAAATAATATGTTTTCTTTTGAATTATTTAATTTCCAAGAAAATTTGAGAAAACTTAGTATGTATGAAAACTATAGAGATTAGCCAATAGATAAATGTCATTTGTTTAAAAAGACTAATGCTTTAATAGTATATGTAGATAAATTGGCCATTTAATTATAGCCAAATTTATGTTTTCATAAACCGAAATTAGTTTATTTGAATTAGTTTTTATATAAACTTTACTAAATTATGACATTTTAATGGAATGTAGTTGTATTTATTAACAATGAAAATAAGTCTTTTAGTATAATTGAATACATATTTTGCGCGTTAATTTTATATAGGCAATAACCAGTTGACTAACGAATTCAAAAATTGAATATATTAAGTATTTGAATATTTAAGGTTGTTTGAACTTTTTAAAACATAAATATTATTTCTCAAATTTCATACAATGTTTGTGCCTTAATTTTTGATACATAATAATCAATGTGATTGACTAAAGACTCCATGAGTTACTATTTTATTTAATATCACAACCATTAACATTAATATATGAATTATTTGTTTACATTTAAATAATATGTTTTCTTTTGAATTATTTAATTTCCAAGAAAATTTGAGAAAACTTAGTATGTATGAAAACTATAGAGATTAGCCAATAGATAAATGTCATTTGTTTAAAAAGACTAATGCTTTAATAGTATATGTAGATAAATTGGCCATTTAATTATAGCCAAATTTATGTTTTCATAAACCGAAATTAGTTTATTTGAATTAGTTTTTATATGAACTTTACTAAATTATGACATTTTAATGGAATGTAGTTGTATTTATTAACAATGAAAATAAGTCTTTTAGTATAATTGAATACATATTTTGCGCGTTAATTTTATATAGGCAATACCCAGTTGACTAACGAATTCAAAAATTGAATATATTAAGTATTTGAATATTTAAGGTTGTTTGAACTTTTTAAAACATAAATATTATTTCTCAAATTTCATACAATGTTTGTGCCTTAATTTTTGATACATAATAATCAATGTGATTGACTAAAGACTCCATGAGTTACTATTTTATTTAATATCACAACCATTAACATTAATATATGAATTATTTGTTTACATTTAAATAATATGTTTTCTTTTGAATTATTTAATTTCCAAGAAAATTTGAGAAAACTTAGTATGTATGAAAACTATAGAGATTAGCCAATAGATAAATGTCATTTGTTTAAAAAGACTAATGCTTTAATAGTATATGTAGATAAATTGGCCATTTAATTATAGCCAAATTTATGTTTTCATAAAAAAAAGTTGATCGTTTTATAATAGGAAAAACTCCATGTATTTTTAAAAATAAGTTGACCATTATTTATAGCCGAAAATTAAATTTTATTTAAAATAAGTTTGCCATTCAATTATAGCAAAAGAAATACATATTGATATACCTGTTTTAAAATTTAAGCCACGAAAATCAAAAACCTTTATTTAGACAGTTCCTAAAATAAAGGTTTATAATTATGTACAAATGATATTGAAAATAACGTTTTTAAATTAAAAATAATGCTTAATCAATTGATATTGAAATGTAGTTGACATAGAATTGATTTTTATTTGTTATTAGTAATTATAATTATTAATAAATAATAATTAGTACGTACAAATAATAGTATTTACAACTGTGTGCAAATAAATAGTTTGAATCATATTTTGACGTAAATTGTTAATTAAATTGTAACAAATTAATAAAATCATATTATATTTGTAATTGATAAATTGACGTGCTCAAAATCAATCATTGTATATTCACGTACACATGTATGTGTACACGTATTTAGTTTGTAATTGGTAAGACGAAAAAACAATAATGTTTTTCATTTTATATAATAATTAAGTAATATCAGACAGTACATAACATACACTAAATTAAAGACAAAAGATATTTCAACAAACAATTTGTAGGCATCAAAGCTAGAAATGCATTTTAATAATATATAAGATCTTATTGAATTTGTCAGTTATTGACATTAGAATTAGAAACACGTGAAAAGACAAACTTTATGCAAAATATAACATTTATATAAATATATCATTTGTAAAGGAAATTAGTCCGCGATTTAAGTCATATTAAGTGAAGGTTGAAAAGTTATTGTATTTTTGAATAGATATAAAAAACTTTTGAAAATGTTAAACCAATATTTTAATGCATTGATATTTTAAAGCAAAACATTTCATGTAATAACTTACAATTAATTAGTGATAGGTAGATATCATAATCGCTAACATTAATTAAAATTAATATGTAACATCCTAAATATTATATTATTAAATAAAGAAAGTTGCGTTTAGTTATCGAGTGTTCATATTTAATTAATATTAAATAAAGAAAGAAAGATGGACTTAGATTAATTAAAATTGACTAAGATGGTGGATGGGCCTTAGGTTCATGGGCCTTTAGGAGTATAAATACTCTCTTAAACCATCCTAAAATCCTAAATCCTCATTCCATCTCCCATAATCTCTACACACACTCAAGAACACACACACACCTCCCTTACAATACATAAACGGCCGCGAGAGAGGAAAAGGAAGAATGAGATCGAACGCACGTGTTTATTTAAAGTTCATAATCAAGCTAAACAAGATCCAAACGAACACAAAAGGTATGTTCTTGATCCTTAAAGATTTCGTGTTCATTATCGGTTGGCCTTGAAACTTAAATATAAGGTAGATCGGGTACAAACAAAATGTAAAGTTGTAAGCTTGATGTTAGAACGAATAAAACAAACTAGTACACATGAACGACTTTTTTAAAAGAAACCCTAGATCTAGTTGTGAACATTTAAGATTAAAGGTCCAAGCTTTACGACTATACGGACTTAATTTTACCGGATTATAGCCGTGGGAGCATTTATGTGACAAATAATATTCTAGTAAGAGCTTACATGTTAAAATGCTATATATATATATATATATATATATATATATATATATATATATATATATATATATATAGGGGATTGATATTTTGAGAACTTGATGAGTTGTAAGAACTTTGAGAACTCAATTATGGGCCACACATTTAATTAAATGGTATGAAATATGTGGCTGATATTAAATTTAATTAAAAAATGAATCAGGAGAGAGAATAAATATTTTCGATGATTACACAAGTTTAAATGTTAGTTACACATGTGTAATAAGTCGATTCGGTGTATAAAAAATACTGTAATTTTTTGTACATTACTTACACTTACGTATTACACATGTGTAAAAAAAAATTCAAAAAAAAAAATGTTACGTTGAGTTCTTTCAAGTTCTTAAAGCTCAAAGTGGTTCTCAAAAGAAATCAATCATATATATATATATATATATATATATATATGAAACCATAGTGGACTTAAAAGTCCAAATCGTGGCCACTGTACCTCGAGAATATGCAGCCTAAACGATCGATCACTTTTTACGATGGGTTCGATTACAATAATGGTCGATCTCAAGGGAATCGTATACAGTGGACTCGGTTACCTCTGAGGTCGCATAAAATGAACAGCTTGTTATGCTCAGCCCGATTACGAAACCCCAAATCGCTTACAATCATACTCGAACACATGAATAACTCGATTGCATCTATACTCGCATACATTGAAACTCGGTTCCCTTTTAGGCTACTATCAGTTGATTACAATGTGTTCAACTACCCTAGCCTCGATTACAAATGACATTCGAACACAATCTGAGTTCGATTACAATGGTGGAAATCGCTTACTCAATAATCGATTACATATGATGACTCGTTTACAATACGATCGATTACAAAGGGTAACTCGATTACATCGCACATATCGCATACAATTGCACCTATCGATCACTTGAAGCCGATCGCTTACAATGTTGAGCCCAATTACAGTAGCTATAATCGCTTACGCATGGAACTCGATCACAATGGAGAGTCGCTTACAATCATGGTCGATTACTTTGTTAGCCGCTTACAATGCTAAGGCCGATCCCACCAGTACATTTGATTACATTTGAATTGTGTTCCCGAGTTTCATTTAACTGAGGAAAGGGAAGGAAAATGAGGGATGGAAAAAATATGTTGTGTTCCTGAGTTTCATTTAAGAAAGGAAAAGGAAGGAAAATTTAAAAGAGGTGTTCCCGAGTTTCATTAAAGGAAAGAAAAGGAGGGGAGAGGAGAGAAAATGATGAGTAAAATAAAAGAATTTGTGTCTTTCCAAATTGGAAAGATTTGGAAGGAAAATAAGTTGAAGAGAAAGAGGAGATACCAAAAGAAAAGATAAGAAGAGAAAATTTTCTTTTCATAAATGAACTCGGGAACACAGTCTTGGTCGATCACATTACCCAGCTTGGTTACAAGGTTGTAATCGACTATCTTACCCAACTCAAGCTGATCGTCCGATCACACTGTTGGAGCCCACTTACATGATGGCCCATTTCATGTAAGGGCCCAAATTCACATACACTCGCATACTGGAAACATATATATTAAAGCACATAAAGGATCGACTTCTCGAATACATATACATGTAGATTAGAAACATATAGACTCGAATACAACTACTTAGCCAAATATGAAAGTACCGCATACAATGACAATAAATATATATGAATACTCGCATACACCGGAGGTCGCATATGACGAATTTACAATACACACACACACACACACACTCGCATACGAGGCATACCCGATTACAACGCAATCGCGAGCTTAACTCAGTTACAAGATAACTCGGAGTACGAAACAACATGTTAGACCCGCGTACACGAATACATTATACTTATATATGTATATAAAAGTACACGTGAGCTAGATATGTGTGTATAAATACACGCATACACGTACCCACGTCATTACACGTCAAAAGAATAATCTAGGATGAGAAGTTAGAATATTAAAGAAAGAAAGGAATAATTAAAATAAACAAAGCCTTATACATCAGGGTTAAAGGAATAAAATATTCTAAGTATAATGTAATCTAACACAATACCAACCGATGAGATCAGACTTAGTTATTTTCGACTAATATACATATAGGACGAGTCTTAATACGTGTGACCTATATACAGTTAGCAGAGCTCAACTAAAGAAAGGAATAACAATAAACGGAGAAAAAGACAGGATCCAGGTGAGTTTCTAGCCCCATTCCTTGTTATGTTTTTTGGGCCGTGTGCATACTCGATGTGTTGTTAATACATTTATCCTAAGTGATAAGTGTATATCCTATGTGTTTATGTGAAAGGTATGAATGCTTGCTTGTCAATACGTGAACGATCTTCGGATATTGCGCGTACTGTCAAGTTTTAAGGTTATGTTTAATGATGATATGATATGTATGATATATGAACGAATGCAAGATGATGTATGGTTGTATGGTAACGAAGAGGGAATCGAACCCTACTAGTATTCGAGGCAAGAGGGACCGGGCCCTAATAATACTCGAGGTAAGAGGAACCGAGCCCTAATAATACTCGAGGTAAGAGGGACCGAGCCCTAATAATACTCGAGGTAAGAGGGACCGAGCCCTAATAATACTCGAGGTAAGAAGGGACCGGCCCTAATAATACTCGAGGAAAGTAGGGCGTAATGCTCTCAATAACGTAAGATATGAAGGTAAGTAAGTACAATATAAAGTATGAAAGTATGAATGAAATTTTGTAAGTATGAATGTATTGTATGTTGTATGGTTAACTAGAACTCACTCAGCGTAGCTAACTTTTAGTATGCACGCAGGTGAGTAGGATGAGGCAGCTCGCTTGAGGGGAACACGTGGCATTGAATAAGAGGCTAACATCGGAAGACTCAAGACGTTTTATGTTTAATTACTTAAGGATAAGTTGTTTGTTTAAGATAAGTTTTGAATTGTTATGAAATGTTTTATGAAAGTTTTTATATTCCGCGAATGTTTTTATTAACTCTGATGCTTAGAATTATGTTGATGAGTAAATCAAACGTCCAAATGTGAGGCACCGGTAACGGGGCCTTACATAATATATGAATTAAATATAGTATCAATAGAATAATATTATTTACTTTTAAATTATTTAATTACCAAGAAAATTTGAGAAGCCTTAGTGTATATGGAAATATAGTGACGAACCAATAGAAACATGACATTTGTATAAGAACTCTATTCTTTTAATAGTATAAGTAGATTTTATATTCACCTTTTTATAAGATTAGTTTTAAAAAGTCATAGGATCTTTACAGGCATCGTCATAGATTTTTACACACCATTTTTCGTCTATGGGTTGCATAGGCTGAAAAAACTGTTTTTTGTCCCCTCTGTACACTTATCACGTATAACCATATACGAGTCACATTTCTTTACAGTCAACATGGAGGTGGTGTATAAAGATCACAACACTTTAAAAAAAATTCATATAAAAATTGACCTAAATCATGTTAGTGCAAAATAATAAAAACAATGAGATGTAATGTATTATTGATTAACTATATATACGAATACACAATAGATAAATATAAGAAAATATATCGAACAATCTCTTAATTATAGTAACAGTATAATAACTAGGAATGTTACCCGTGTTACACACGGGTCGAAAACATATCAAAAATCCATATAAATATAGAGAACATATTCAACCAAGATAAAAATATTTAAAATAAGTTTTTTTTTACCAAAATAATAAACTTTCAAATTCTCTACATAAAAAGTTAATAATTATACAAAAATATTTAACTCTAATTACTTAAGCTAATATACATAATTAATAATATATCATCAAAACAAAGAACTAAAAAATTACTAAAAATGAATAACAAAATGTACAATACTATATGTATATACATGCATTCTTATGTATTAAAACTATACTAATAACTCAATTTTTTAAAACAACTAAACATTATAAATTGAGAGTCATAAATAATTTAATTAAGTTACTGAAGATGCGTTACCTTATGCTTCGTCTTCAACATCAAAATCTTGTGGAAGATCATCAAAATCCGATTCGTAGTTCACACATTCTAATAACCATTTAATCTTATTGCTAAATTCTTGTTCCAATTCAAAATGTGCTATTTCCTTTCTTCCATTAGCAAGCTTCAAAAGATCCGATTGTCTCAACAGAACCAGATCATTCGGTTCCATAAGTAATTTAGCCTTTAAACTATTTTGTTGTCCATTTGCGTACTTGATAACATCCTTATACTGATTAGGATAATAAAGCTATTCCCTTACATGTACAATAGGGACAACCTCTTGATTATGTTGTTCAAGTTTTTCGTGTATTACATTGATAAGGTTTATTTCTTCCTCATATGAAAAGGGTTTCCTAATGCCAATGGCATGGATTTGGTGTTGAAATAGATTATTGAAAAACAAAACCAATTGGATGTTATCCTTGTGTATTGTAAATAGATCGCTAAAAACAAATTCATATTTGCTCAAACCTCTACAATATTTCCAATCAACAATGTTGGCCATTGCTGTAGATTAAGATTGGTTAGAGTGATTGGAAAATTTTTGGTATACATATTGAATTTTGAAAATCAATTGTATTAATAATAATGAAACCGGTTTATGATACCAATAATTTTAATGGTTATATCTATCTAATAGACTATTCTTGATAATTAACCCATATTTTTATTAAATAAAAATTTGATTTATAGATAAACTTTGCATTAAAATTTTAATCCGCAATTTAGCATCCCTATCAAAGAGGGTCAAAGAAACAACTCCAGTGGAATCTTGTACCCTTATATTTATCTTATACCTATAATAGGTGTTACATGAACTTTAATTAAAAGTAAAAAAAAAAAAACTAACAATATAAACCAAAGTATTCATCATGAAAATATAATAAGAAAGTATAAACCACAAGTAATTGTATACCTAGGTGTAGGGACAACACCTATTGCGTTGCATCCTGGATTTTGCATTCATAAACTTGCCATCTTCAACAACATTAACCATTAGTTTACGGCTACAACTGTTACACCCAATGTAATACCAATATGTATTCGGAGATATAGTTTTTATTGTTCCGAGTAAGATGATACTTTTTGACTGGAAAAAAAGTAACAAACTCATTAATCTGTATATAATTGGGTATAAGAGATAATTAGGTAAGTAGAATATAGAATCAATAACTTACCAAGACAATTGTGCAAATCTCGCAAATATTATAGAAGTATGTTGCTTTCAAAAACTCATCATCAAGAGATGACAACAACTTCACTGGGATTGATCTGCGAATGTGGACATCATTGTCGTTTAGCAATTCAAACAAACTGTAGAATACAAATATTTTTATTACATATAAATGTAACCTATATAAAAATATAAACAAAATATATACAAAAAAGCAGAGACTAACTGTTATATACCAGTTTTTATATTCTTCAATTTCAAATAAGTAGTCATTTATAAACACACGGCTCACATCCGAGCCAAAGGAATTGGAGCCATAAACTTTCTCTACAAAAAATAAAGATTAAAGAATGACATAATATATTCAAGTTCCAATATTTTAACATAAATGCCATTAAAATGTGTGTGAACAAATTAGTCGTAAATACCTTATTATCATAACCAGTATAATACTTTACTCTACCAAATTGAAGTACAATAATCGCATAACCTTCCTCAAAATGATCAATCATATATTTGGACAATTGCGAGGCATAATCATCCCATAGCGTGAGATTAACACAATTTCCACTAAAATAAACAAAGTAGATGTGAAATAAAATATTGTAAATAAGATATGTTAAATAAACTTGTTATCAAGATTATTACCTTAAATCAGAGATCTCTATGATACGTTTGTTTTTTTTTCTTTCAAGTTTGAGCCGTTGCTCTTGAATATGTGAACCACATGACTAATGACATCTAGAAGAAGCAAATGGAAATATTACTTGACAAAAATGTTGCATAATTAATAAAAATAATAATAATATATACACATAAAAGTATTTAGATGTAAAATGAGGTATACACCTATAGTGGACTTCAAAGAAATCCCTTTGTCACTTATTGATCGAATGAACTTAACTTGAAACCAAACGTACGATTATCAAATTCTTGACATGGATTGACATGGGTGTTTGGACCCAAGACCAACTTGTTTGGACTATCAATGACTTTGTAATTGGAATCATTCAAACCAACACTAGGATTCATAATGGTGAGACTCGCGTTTTCTTTCACAAACTTTTAGAAACTAAAAATTTATGGCTTAAACACTGTAGCTTGCATTTGATTCTTCTGTCATAAAATAAGAATATAATGATAAGAAACATGTTTAAATAATTAATATTAGCAGTAGTAGTTATTATAGAGAAAGAAGGTATAAAATAAGTATGGACTTACAGATTGATCCATGAGCACAATTTAAATCATGATTTCTTCGTTCACATGTTTTTTTATCCTTGATGGACCAAACTCTCAAAACTTTAACCTTAACAGTGGATGGAGAGGTTTTCAGAATATCAATTTTATTTAATATTGTAAAGCTTTGAACCTCCATTGTGAGATATTTTTAATAAAATGATAGACTTTAGTGGAATGACTAAGTTTGAATATAAATTCTATAAATACGGGATGAAGAACTTACACCGTAGAAGCTTCAAAGATAGAATATTGTTATGCATGGGCGAAGCTATGTGGGGACCAAGGGTGGCCCCGGCCACTGTCGTTTTCTCTGTTATTAAGGTTAATTTCGCGAATTTTCTCGAATATTTTTATAGGTATTAAGCGCGGTCACCCCCGATGTATTTTTTCATAATGCTATCGGTCACTACTGATTTTTTTTAAATATAATACCCCATCATTTTTTTTTCTAAAACTTTGCAATATTTATAAACAAAAGTTACAAAATAGTAGTCGAATAGTAAAATATTTGTTTTTATAAATATTTTAGGTCTTTGCAATTCTTTTTCTAGGTATTCATCCTTAGGGATGAGATCGGTACCGTACCGGTGCCGGTATCAATACCAAAATATTCAGTTCGATACCGGTATTGAAGGTAAAATTTGAGATATACTGGTATCAAGACTCAAAACTTTGGTATCTATTCGGTACCGACGGTACCAAATCTGTACCGATTTCGATACCGGTATCAATACTGAATTTGCTTGTCCCTGCTCACCCTTCCTTTCGCATCATCATGAATATTTTAGGCCGTTGTTGGTTAAAAAATTATTTTGTTTTTTTTATTGTAAGAACAATTGTTAGAATAAATGAAGAGAAATTAGATATATAGATGCCATATTGTTTGATCCGACTCGACCCGAATCAAATCACCAAGTCGACCCGAATCACCGACACGAACCGAATCTTCGACCCGAAAAATTTTAAGTCCTTAACTTCGGTCACCCCCGTGACTAAGCCCAAGCTTCGCCACTGTTATGAATTAGGAATGGCAACGGGGCGGGTTTGGGGCGGGTTTTGCTTAACCCGAACCCGAACCCGAAACCAAAAACCATCCCCGTACCCGCCCCATTACCCGTCGGGTTTAATTCGGGGATTCCCCGTTTGGTTTTTTGTACCCCCCCGACCCGCCCCGTCCCCGAACCCGAAAACCCGAAACCGATCCGACCCGACCCGAAATTGGTTCATCACATAACTGAACATTTATCGAAATAAACTTCTGCATCACATATCAGAGCTGGATTCACGGCCGCGTCGGCCGGAGAGAAGTCGGCCGGAGAGCTGGATTGCCGGAGAGCTGGATTCACGGCCGCGTCGGCCGGAGAGAAGTGGGCCGGAGAGCTGGATTGCCGGAGAGCTGGATTCACGGCCGCGTCGGCCGGAGAGAAGTGTGAATCACACAATCGGGGGCGGCGGGGCAATATGCAGATATGAAATTGAAACTGGATGTAGGTTTTTAATATATATATATATATATATATATATATATTATTTATATTTATATTTATATATATTATATCGGGGCGGGTCGGGGCGGGGGTACCTGAACCCAAACCCGAACCCGAACCCGAAACAATCCCCGAAACAATCTCCGAAACCCGACCCGAAACCGAAAAAACAAAACCCGACCCGACCCGAAATAAGCCGGTTTTCGGGTTTCCCCGTCGGATTCGGGGATTTTTGCCATCCCTATTATGAATGTGTAGAATACATATATCAATGGCTGTTTTATAGTAAATGCTGATCTGGTTATATTGGTTAAAGCTCATATGTTTAGAAATTGTTTTAATTAATCATAAATAGAGTATTATTTTAAGGGTCAAGTTATTCTACAAAGAGAAATAAAAATAAGAAGTGTGAGAAGCCATAAATAATTGACATGTGTCAAGTGGGGACCAAAGGAAAAAGGGTATAAAGGTAATTGCACACATTTTCTCTCTCCACATGCAAGACACATGTTATTACCCCCATCATTTTAGAACGTTTATAACTTTTTCATATGATATTTTAAAAAAAAATTCATCATAATAACAAGCGTTTTTTATCTTTAATATGATTATGGTTTTTGTTATATAAAATTTAAAACAAAAATCACGTCAATGTGTATTTTCGCACACCACTGTGTCTTTTCGCTTATCATTGTGTCTTTTTCGTCATTGTGTCTTTTCGCAAACCATTGTGTCTTTTTGCACACCATTGTGTCTTTTCGCTTATAATTGTGTCTTTTTTCGTCATTGTGTCTTTCGCACACCATTGTGTCTTTTCGCTTATCATTATGTCTTTTTTCGTCATTGTGTCTTTTCGCACACCATTGTGTCTTTTCACACACCATTGTGTCTTTTCGCTTATAATTGTGTCTTTTTTCGTCATTGTGTCTTTTCGCTTATCGTTGTGTCTTTTTTCGTCATTGTGTCTTTTCGCACACCATTGTGTCTTTTCGCTTATCATTATGTTTTTTTTGTCATTGCTTCTTTTCGCACACCATTATGTCTTGTCGCTTATAATTGTGTCTTTTTTCGTTATTGTGTCTTTTCACACACCATTGTGTCCTTTCGCATACCATTGTGTCTTTTCGCTTATCATTGTGTCTTTTTTCGTCATTGTGTCTTTTTTCGTCGTTGTGTCTTTTTTCGTCGTTGTGTCTTTTCGCACACCATTGTGTATTTTTGCTTATCATTGTGTTTTTTCGTCATTGTGTCTTTTCGCACACCATTGTGTCTTTTCGCTTATACTTGTGTCTTTTTTCGTCAATGTGTCTTTTCACTTATTATTGTGTCTTTTTTCGTCATTGTGTCTTTTTTCACACACCATTGTGTATTTTCGCTTATCATTGTGTCTTTTTTCTTCATTGTGTCTTTTCGCACACCATTGTGTCTTTTCGCACACCATTGTGTCTTTTTTCGCACACCATTGTGTCTTTTCGCACATCATTGTGTCTTTTCGCTTATCATTGTGTCTTTTTTCATCATTGTGTTTTTTCGTCATTGTGTCTTTCAACTCATCATTATGTTTTTTAAATACTAATAACACCATTGTGTAATAATATGTAAAAATAATGATAAAATAACAACAAATTATCTAATGCATAAAACACAAGATTAATACATGTTACACAATAACTTGAAACGTAAAACACAATGGTGAATACGTATAACATAATGACCTAAAACGTAAGACACAATGGTGAATATGTATAAGACAATGGCCTGAAATGTAAGACACAATGGTGAATATATATAACACAATGACTTGAAACGTAAAACACAATGGAAACAACATATTACACAATGATACAATGAACAACAAAAAAACACAATTAAAAAACCCATTAAGTTTTTTTTTTATTTTTATATAACAATATGATACTCATATTAAAGATAAAAAAACGCTTATTATTATTGTGAATTTTTTTTAAAAAAATAATGTCGTATGAAAAAGTTATGGACATTTTAAAATGATGGGGGAAATTGGTATGTGCATTGCATGTGGAGAGCAAAAGTCAACAAAGGTGGGTTATTACCTTCATGCCCTTTCCATCAATTTTTATTTATTAAATTAATCTCAGCCATTCAAATATAAGATCAATGAACTGAATTCTTTCTCGCCTTCTCATTTTTGTTGTCCTTTATATTTTAACTTTACCCTTATTTTAAATATTTCATGACTTAATAATTCGGAGCTTCATTTTTTGAACAACCAAAAATTACACTCGATGAATAATATTAAATGAATATATTACGTTTATAATATGGTGTTTTAGAAAATACAAACCCTAATTATAGCCAATTTCAAAATTAGTTCAATTCTAGTTAAATTATAGATTTGACTACAGGTTTGATATTATATAAATTTCCTAACAAACTAAGTTTTTAATTATTATTATAGGAGTATAAAAATTAATATATGTGATTTAATTAGAAATAAGAATGACATAAATTAATCATAGTAAACATATTAGAATCATATGTAACCATTTATTATATGAAAAAAAGTAAGAATTTTTTGAATCAACTATATGAAATAATTAATATGGTTAATGCTACAAATTTATATGAAAAAACAAACATGGAATTAGGGACAATAAATTTAAAAACTCTAAAATTAACATACCGACATATTGAAGATGGACGAATACATGTCAAAACGTGTTGGTCTATCATTGATTAAACATGGAGCGATTGAAGATGTATTGAAGATGTATCGTACACCGGGTTTTAGGGTTATTTGAGAAACTGAAAATGGGGTTCTCCATTGTTTTGATAAATGGCTATTCAATACGGCTAGAAGTTAGAATGTTGTAAACAATCATCGTTCGATGGAAAAAGTTGGGCGGCGTAAGACAATTAGGTTTTAGGTGTTGAGAAATATGAACATATGAATAAAAATGGGAATCAAGTTACAACAAATCGGGTTATAACAAACACACGGGTCGCATGTGTTTGACTATATTCAGATTTAAATTTAATGGATAATATGTGGAAAATAGATATATGGAAACTTGATGACGTGGAATCATATGTGGACAAACTATGTAAATGACATGTGTACGCATTATGTTGCTTTAATAGATTAGTAAGATAATCAAACTTTTATACTATATTCTATAATGTTTTCTAATAGTTAGTTGATCGTCAAACGACGATATCCATCCCGCCATCAATACCAAAATAGCAAGGAGGTATACTCACACTCACACCTTCTTCCGGATGAGTTACCCCTATAAACATACCAATGCCCGTCATATCAGCCCACCCTAAGTGGGCCTAATGGTGAAGGCAAACTCACTATGTTTTGAGCCGAAGTAGAAGGTCTCACCTCCGGTGGCGGTTCTTCGCTTGGGCCAAGCTGGGCCTCGGCCCATCTAGTTTTTTTTGCTCAGCAGTGTAGTTTTTCCAAATAAATAAATAAATTAAAATAAAAAGTTTATATGTATCGAGTCCGGTCAATCCATATTATTTGTTCAAGATCCACCACTACTCACTTCCACAACTAAGCTTGTTGGTTTCCTAGTAGACTCCCTCATACTGCAATTCAGAAGTAATATCCAGATTTGCCTCCATAGTGTGTACATGAAACCAGACTCCCTCCAACTGCAATATGTTAGTTTCAACCATTCACCAAATACTAAAATTCCAAATCTTAGTTTGAATTTTAAATTAGATCATACTTGAATTTCATCTAATATTACAACAAGACATGAATAGTAGTTCTAATACATTTATAGGCTTCAGTATATGAACCACAATTTGCAAAATGTTTGCATATCCAATTAGGGTCAAAAATGAATTAACACAAATCTAATAGGGAACGTCGACATGGGGTTTGCTTATAGTTGGTTTTAGGAATTTGTCATGCCTATGTTAGTCCATGCTTAATGCCAGCTCCTTGCTGAACTTTAACAAAATGTACTGTTATTGTTGTCGGCTAATGAAAGTAGGTTTTTGCTGGTAAAAAAAAAAAAAAAAAAACCTTAACTCCTTACTCGTTTACATCCAATATCAATTTAGGCTATTTGATGCTTAAAAATCTTCACTATGAAGTTACAAAAAATAAAAACAAATTAAAAATTCAATGAAAGACCAATGAATTGCAATACCAGAAAGAAAAATACACTTATTTGACAGTTCTTTCACGATTACCTCAAAACTTTATATAACTGTTAGTTTTAGCGGTGACAACGACAAAGTATCACTACTAATGTAATCTAACCCAAACTAACCAACTTGACCCAAACCGAAAATTTAAATGTCAACTGGTGGTTACATATATAAACTTCGAATTAGAAAAAGTAAATCGATTAACACTATAAACCACAATAAACATACCCGCATAAAAACCCTAAATCGTGGGCTGGAAAAGAGGGAAAAAATATTAGGAAACAAAAACTAAAAGTTAAATAACATACCTTCACATATTGCGAATCAGGAGGATTATAAATCATCGATTTAATTGAAAATATATTGGGCAAAATTCTGATTCAATGATCCTTCAAACAACCGATTAACAACACCCATCCAATTGTTCTCGATTAACACCCATTATATATAGGCAGAACTGATATCACAAGACCGATTAGTTAAAAGTTTTGATGGAGATGGAGATGGAGAAAAAGAATTGTGAAGATCATAGAATCCTGATATGATAACCCGTGAAATGGAAAAAATTGAAAATTAAAAATAAAAGTAAAAAGAAAACTCTAAATAAGTGATGGACGGGAAACAAAAATCTGAATTATTGTGAAGGGGACATCTATCTTATATAGGTTTCCTTTGTTATATAGGTTAGATTTTTGAAGTAAAATAGAAATCAAAATTCAACCTTCACTATTGTTCAAGAGTTTTATTTAAAATGTGCTATTTACAATCATTACAACACAAAGGCAACTAAAATATCGTTACCATCAAATTTATAACCTAACCCAACACTACATATTATCGGTCGATAAAAAACTATAAACCAAAGTATCTATTACATGCCCCTTGATTATCGTATATTTCCTTAAAAGGCCCTCCTTCTTAAACCCTGCTTTCTCCAACACTCTTTGAGACCCAATATTCTCAACATCACTAAACGCTTGCAACCTTACTATTTCCGGGAAGTCCATCAACACCTGCTTCACAGCCATCTTCACCACTGCGGTCGCAATCCCCTGCCCCCAGTACTTAGCCGCCACACCATACCCGATATCCGCCTTATGTCCATCATCATAGAAAGTTGACACGAACCCTATAGAGCGATCATCTATGCATATTGACCGGCGCCAACGATGGGGCATGCATACGTCCTTGATGAAAGTCAACGCTTCATCTTGGGTTTTAAGTGTTTCCCACCTGAGGAAACGGGTTACCTGCTCGTCACCAGCGAATTGGAGGAGGTCGTCGGCGTCGGTGAGTCTGAATGGGCGGAGGGTGAGGTTGGTGCATGGAGGTGAAGGCTTCATGGTAGAGGTGGTGTGAGGATACATTAATTGGTGTAATGGAGCAGGTTGTTATAGTGCATTATCAGCAATTTTTAAATTAAGCTTATTGATAATTTTCTAATTGTTTAATCTTCAATAATTGCTATTCATATTTGGCATCTTTCGTTCTTTTGAGTAGCAAAGTAACGCAAGTGAAGTCACAGCAACAGTACCTTGTGGCCTATCCGGACAATGGTCTTTGAAGTTTTTCTGATAGACATAAGTTTCAAAATCTTGTCCCGACAACTTATGGTCGGAAAAAAGTATTATCGGATTAGCTTCATCCGTAAAATATATTAAAGACATGTTGTCAGGATAGATATTAAAAAACACTTTTAAGAAAACGATGTATTCTTTAATAAAATGATAAATAATTTTAAAAAAGTTTTAAAACGTATGCCGACAACAAGTCGTTGGTATTGTTAGATGAATTAAATAATTTTAAATCTCTACCGATAACATGTCTTCGGTATAGTTAAATGAATAAAATAATTTTTAAATCTCTACCGACAACATGTCGTCGGTATAGTTAAATGAATAAAACAATTTTTAAATCTCTACCGACAACATTAGGCCGATATAGTTATGAACACATTAATGTTAAAATCTATACCGACAACATGTTGTCGGTATAAGGTAATGAATATTTTATTATTATAAATATACTGATGATATGTTGTCGGCATAGAATATAAAGTTATTTTGTTCATTTAGTTATACTGACGACATGTTGTCGGGATACGTTTTTAAAAATATTTTGTTCATTTAGTCACCGACGACTTGTCGTCGATATAGGGTCAACATAATTCAGCTGCATTTTTGCTATTTCCCTTATTTTGACTTGTTTTTTAAGCTAATTCCAAAACACTAAAATCAAATCCAAAATACACAATTCATAAACTTATTTTATCCTACATCAAATATACGACATTCAACACATCAAGTTGTTCAAAACACATAAAAAATAGTCATCCAAATGAAACACAACTAAAATGTCATTGTCCTTGTTTAATCATCAGTTTCATCATCAGACTCATAAGGTTGGTGTTGTTGCCATTGTTTCTCTGTATCTTTTGAGTTTTTTTTTGTCAAACTTGTGCGATATTTTTGCAAACATCTCTTACATCCGAGTTTGATGTTGGTGTTGGATTTTAGCTTTTAATCTTACTTGCCAATCTCGTTGTGATGATTTGGAGGAAGAGATGATTTTAGGTACAACAGGTGATGCTTCCCTTCATGCAATATGTCCAATCCCCTGTTGATGCCGGCATGATTCACTAAAAACTTTTCGAAAAACTTCATCCTCACAATAGTTCTCATCACCTGATTCAACTCGAATTCTTTGTGTTTCCTCTCTAAGTCGTTCCCAAAATAATAAACAAAATATATGCTCATTTTGGCCCGAACACACATTAGTTGACCAAAATATGTAAGTTTTGGTTGAAATGGGTAATTTTGACCCATTTGAACCAAAATTCTCATATTTTGAGTTATTTGAAGTGTGTTATGCTCATTTGGGCCCGAACACACTTTAGTTGATCAAAATATATAAGTCTTGGTTGAAATGGTAATTTAAACCCATTTGAACCAAAGTTTTCATATTTTGAGTTGTGGGTTATGCTCATTTTGGCTCGAACACACTTTAGTTGACCAAAATATATAAGTTTTGGTTGAAATGGGTAATTCTGTCTCATTTGCACCAAAACTCACATATCAAGTTATTTAAAGTGGGTTATGCTCATTTTGGTCCGAACACACTTTAGTTAACCAAAATATATAAGTTTTGGTTGAAATGAGTAATTTTGACCCATTTGAACCAAAATTCTCATATTTTGAGTTATTTGAAGTGTGTTATGCTCATTTTGGCCCGAATACTTGACCAAATATGTAAGTTTTAGTTAAAATAGGTAATTTTGACACATTTGAACCAAAACTCGCGTATTTTGAGTTTTTAAGGTGGGTTATGCTACTTTTGGCCCGATCATACTTTTATTGACCAAAATATATAAGTTTTGGTAGAAATGGGTCATTTTAACCAACTGAACCAAAACTCGCATATTTTAAGACGTTTAAAGTCCGTTATGCTTCTTTTGACTTGAGCACACTTTAATGACCAAAATGTTTAAGCTTTTGTTGCAATTGGTATTTTAACCAACTTGAACTAAAACTCACATATTTTAAGATGTTTAACGTGCGTTATGTTCCTTTTGATCCGAGCACACTGTAATTGACCAAAATATTATAGAAACTGAACATGTAGTTATCCACATACAATAATTACACTACTTACATAATAATTACCCTAATAAAAACAAGTAGTATAATTTTATATTACAAGTTAAATTTTATGTAGTTTAATTAGTTGTGTAATTATGTTGGTTCAACAATGTATCAAGATACTATAATTTCACTATGCTGAAACTATGTTATGTTATTTGTATGTTTAGTGTGTTAATTATATTTGTACCGAATCTCCCTTTCCACACACACACACACACAGGGAATGGTTCATGCGAGAAGTAAAGTTACAACGAGAAGTGCGATAAATCAATCTAAACCATTGATTATATGTAATAAATGGACTAGATTAGTTATGAAAAACTTGTAGTTATAGATATATTAATTTACAAAGATTTTAATTAATAAGGGTAGTTAGGTCTTTGCTTTGTAGATTTTTTAAAGTGAAACTTAAGTCGTTAATAACACTTATTCATTGTTATTACTAATTAATCGAAAGTTACATGTAAATCTTTTAATTGTTATTTTTTTAATTGATCTTATTAATCAAACTAATGTTAAACAAATATCATTTTAATCAATTTTCATGATATCTTCAATTATATTTCTTTAAATGTGTCAATTATTTACACAAATTCTTTATTACATACATAGAGTCATATATTGTGTAGGTGAAATCATGAATGTGCACATGGAAATTTTACAATTGTGGGCTATTAATATGATCTGTTATTTATTAAATATAGTTTAATGTGAAAAATAGTTTATTTTATACTGGTAGGTTCATATATGTACCAGGGGTGTTCAAAGTCGGATATCCAGAGTTTCGGTTATCCGAACTTCGCATATGCGGATATTTCGGATATCCAACCGAAATTTTACGTTGAAAAATAAAATTCTCTATTTTCTTTGAAAGAGTAATTTTAAAAGAAATTAGGAAATTTTATTTAGTGATCATGAATGGAGGGCAAATTTAGAAAGGAACAACAGAATGTTAAATATGATAGTTATTACAAGATTAATGTAATTAACATGAAATTGTAGTTTCAACAAGAATATTCATATAGTAAATGTTTCTTACATGTTCCCTTAAAGAACATGTTAGAAAATCCCAACTATAAATAAGAAGATATCAATTATGGGAATTTGAATTATTTATATATTATAATAAAAATGGTTAAATTCAAAATTAAAAACATGTAGATTTGTTTATAAAAAAAAATAATAATAAAATTTTAGATTTTATTTGTTGATAGACTTGTAGATATGCATGTTATCTAAATGTTTGAGGGTTTTGAATGGTTTTGGAGATATGTAACATCCCAAATTTCGTTTAATATTTTAAAGGAATTGGGTTTAGTTAAAGTATAGAAGATAAATGTAATTATCTAAAGTAGAAAGGGAATAAGTGTCATTAGATGAAAAGTTAAACATGAAACCCTACCCTCTTCCTATAAATATAGTCACCATCACATTCATAACCATCCTTGCCTCCACACCTCAAGAAAATACACACTTCTCCAATTCCCGTTTTTGAGAAAATAGCCCACAAAGACACGATATCAATCCCTGGATATCTAACTGTCGGATCGGTCTGAAATATTAACTGAGTGTTCATGGCATATAAATGAAGATTTCCACCAATCAGATCTTCGATAAGGGGACGGGAAATCCTTTCTTTATCAGCAAAACCGTAACAACTAAAAATGGAATTTTCTGGCCATTCTTTAGCTTTTTCGGCGACTGAAGCGGCATTTTCAGGTGAAGGAGAGCTAACGAGTTTGTAGATCGGAGTGAGACGGTTCCGTGGCCACTTGAATCATTCAAATCCGAGTTCGTTTGATATAGTTTTGGTCTATTCGAGTGATTTCGATTATAAACCTCAAATGTACGTTTTTGTTAAAAAGGTTTACGTTTCGTGTACGAATTTGCATGAAAATTGGTAGGATTATATAACGGGCCATGACTATTGATAAAGTAATGAACTTGATAGTAAATGGGTTAGTTGGTTCGTTCTGGGTAAAACGAGTAGTGTTCGGTTCGTGAAAAGGAAGGGTAAACGAAGTCGGTTTTGCATGAAACTTGGTAGAAATCGTTTATCTCAGTTGACACAACATTCTAGAACCCGACACCGCAGCCCCGTGATGTCGAATGAGCCGTTTGAATCTAGATCTAGCTTTATCCGGGTGTTTAATCAACCAAAACGAGCTTAAGGGCCACCTTAGCTCAGATTTGGACACCCCGAAGCTACCTAAGTCATAAACGATCAAACTCTGGCCAACCATGGTGGTTAACGGCGAATGACGGCGCCGGAATCGAAGAAAAACCTTAAAAAAATGTGAAATAGAGAGCCGAACTGTTGGGATAAGAAAAAACTTAAGGAAGATTGGAATCTTCTCAACCTCCTTGGAAATTGGCTAAGTACGGAAACCGAGCAAACTTAGGCCTCCCAGCAAGCTTAAACTTGGTCAAGCAAGGTATTTTGCTCTTCGAGAGAAGTTATCATCTGGAATTCTTCTTAGGTGTTAGTTCAAGAAAACTACACTTCGTCAAGCAAGGTTGTTCTTCAAGTCAAGCAAGGTTTGTTTCAGAGAAAACTCTTGACTAAACCAAGCTAACACTAAGTATTTTGGTGGATCGAGCAAAGTCTATTTATAATAAACAGTGGTCCTAACAAGCTTGAAGGAAGTTGATAACGAAATTACTTAAGGACTTCAGACGAGCAAGGTTCAACCCCAAGTAAACTACAGTGTCACCAGCACAATTGGGCTTGTTCTAATAAATTAAAGCAACAAAAGGTTGAAGGGATATCTGAAGAACAAGTTTGCTTGTAAGATATATACCGAGCAAAGTTTGGTATTATCAGGAAGTTTGAAGCCTGCTTGATGAATATTTTCTAAGGAAAATATTCTAAGTAAAGCTTACTCGGAGAACTGTTCCCCAGCACACTTAATGGTTACCAGGTTTGCTAGCTAAAGACAAAAGCTGCAAAGCTTGCTTGAAGACCTGTTTACACTTAGAATGTTTCGTAATACGTTTGAATATGTTTAGTATCAATCATTAGGGTTTCTAGAAGGATGTCAGGTGTCAGGGCAGGCCTATAAAAAAAACTTTAGGGCACACCTATGACAACAACAGACACTGCACAAATATTATGATTTTGATGGCTGTCTTTATCTTATACGGAAAAGCTGCCACAAATCCTAACATTCCACCTTGAAACCCTAATTGCTTTTCATTGTATCCTTCACAATATAGATGGAAATCTTTTGAGTTACTTTGTGTGTTTGTTACTTTCCTGTCCGTTGAGCAATATTAAGAGTATTGTTTATTCCGCCTTTAATATTCTTTAGTTTTTCACAAAAATAGTAAGCCGTAACCTTTTTGTCAACACTTTTTTGTGGGTTACGACTGTGAGTGATTGAGCTATTGAGTGAGCTATATAGGACCGACAAGTAGTATCAGAGCTGATTTTGCTATTTTGTGAAGAACGATTAGCTGCTACTGTTACATTGGTTTGTGACGTCAGCTGCCCTGTTTTTCATTTTTCACAGATTTACAACATTGTTGAGGTTTAAAAGTGTTTTCTTACTCAGATCCAAAATTAAAGTTCTTTCCTTTATTAGCTCTTGCTCTAATCCGTCCAGATACATCAGATCTGAGGACTTTGTCCACAGATCTGATTGTTTTTCAAGATTGTTTATGTTTTTGTTTAAGTTTGTTAAGATTTCTTTCAAGTAATTTTTCAATTCCAAAATTATTTTAAAATACCAAAAAAATATGTCTGGATCAATGGATGAGCAAGAGGTTTCTACTAACAAGATTCCTAGGCTGTATGGACACGGAAACTACATCAAATGGAAAGTGCTGTTTAAGGCTTCTTTTTGTTACAATGATGTTGAGATGTGGAATTCGATCAAGAATGGTCCTTATGTTCCTGATGGCACAACAAACAATCAAACAGTTGAAAGAACAATGAAAAATAAATATGACAGAGCCTTAGCTATGTTGAAGCTGGGTTTATCATGGGAAATCTTGACCAGTGTGGCTTATCATACTACAACAAAAGCAATGTTTGATGCTATAGTAGAGTTGTTTGAAGGAGACACCAAGCTAAAGGATATCAAGAAGGACATACTAAAGCAACAGCTAGACCGTTTCAAGTTTAAGGAGGGTGAACGATTGAAGTCAGTTTTGGAAGGTTCATTGCTATTGTTAATGAGATCAGAAAAACTGATCTTACAATCATATATTTCGATCTGAACAAGAAATTGTTCTCATCCTTATCTGGAGAATGGTATACTGCCAACAAATTCATCAAGCAGAAACCAAACTTTTCAGCCCTCAAGCTTGATGATGTTATATGCTTCTTGCAAGCAGAAGAGCATGAGATGATAGAGAACAATATGATCAAAGAAGACATGCCAAGTTTCAAGTGACAAATGCTCTCATTGCACCGATGGGAAATATGTCTACAAAGAATCAACAACAGATTCCCATAATAGAAGAGCCAAGTGAATATGGTGGTGAGACACCAAAGATGTTTGTTGCTGGTCAGTCAAGCAATCAAGGTGGACAATCAAGATTCAATGTCCAATTGATTGATGACAATTGACAATAATACATCCTCAATGGCCAGTGGACATGCTCCTTATCATGCTGGAAATGTGAACCATGGAAGTGATTATCAAGCTCTTTTCTCCATGTTCACTGAGTCTTATAATGCTTTTGTAACAAAGAATCTGATTCATACAAGTGTGGTTCAAGAAGATCTGGAACAAATTGATGTTGATGAGTTAGAAGATATGGATATGAAGTGGCAGGCTGCAATGCGAGCTATGAGAAGTAAGAGGCTGTATAGCAGAATTGGGAGATCATTGGTTTCAGGACCAAATGAAAGAATTGGATTTGACAAATCCAAGGCTATTTGCTACAACTGCCAATTACTAGGACACTTTGCAAGAGAATGTAATCAGCCAAGGCAATTTCAGAACAACAATCAACAAAGAAATCAGTTTCAATATCAAAATTAGAATCAGAATCAAAGTTAGCAGAGAAATTTCAACAACTACAACAACCATCAACAACAAAATCATCAACAAGTAATCCCACAACAACAACCCTTTCAAAGAAACCAACAAAACCCTCCACAAGCTCCTGCAAATCAAAACGAAAA